>NC_052312.1:17303650-17390594 GCF_016432855.1 Salvelinus namaycush
TTCTTCTCTCTCCTCTCTCTCCTCTCTCCTCTCTCTCCCTTCTCTCTCTCTCTCCTCTCTTTCTCTCCTCTCTCTTTCTTCTCTCTCTTCTCTCTCTCCTCTCTCTCCTCTCTCTCTCCTCTCTCTCTCCTCTCAACAATGGTGCTCCACTAGGCCTTTTAAGGCCCACACTAATCATGTAGAAGACTCCTACTCTCCTAGGCCTCTGATGTCTGCCTGAATGCCTTCTAGTCTTTCTATCCATGAAGTCATCTACATCCGCCCCAGTTTTTCATGGAACTGATGCTTACTGCTGAGTGTTGCTCATTTTTAAGTAACTCTAAAGTGACATTAATCATATGACTCCTTTCATAGTCAATCAACAGTCAACAGTGATCAATATTTGTACTGAAAGGCCACTCATAGTGATGGTGTGTACAATATGTTGTCAATCCTGGCACTTTGTTGAGAAGAGGGTCAGTAGGAAAGGTTGTTAGGTAATTAAAATCTTCACAATTTAATTTGTTATGAGTACATCACTGTAGTCCAATCAGAAAGCAATTATTCTGGTATTTCCTTACCTTAGGGGGTTTTATGTAAAGCTGAATTGTCCCTATTTCACGCTACATGACCTTATATCACCAAGTTCAATTTTGTTTATAACGTTCTTGAAATCTCTTCAAAAGTGAATCCTCAGTGCTCATGAATATTCAAATTCAATGATTGTGGATGACATCATTGAATATGCACTTAATTAGCTAAATATACTACAGTACTGCCAGTTCCACTCATTTTACAGTTGTAACATGTGCGCTGGGAGTGGGGAGCAAGTTCAAGGAGTGACTCATTTAATAAATCAAATCAAATTTATTTATATAGCCCTTCGTACATCAGCTATTATCTCGAAGTGATGTACAGAAACCCCGCCTAAAACCCCAAACAGCAAGCAATGCAGGTGTAGAAGCACGGTGGCTAGGAAAAACTCCCTAGAAAGCCCAAAACCTAGGAAGAAACCTAGAGAGGAACCAGGCTATGAGGGGTGGCCAGTCCTCTTCTGGCTGTGCCGGGTGGAGATTATAACAGAACATGGCCAAGATGTTCAAATGTTCATAAATGACCAGCATGGTCAAATAATAATAATCACAGAAGTTATCGAGGGTGTAGCAAGTCAGCACCTCAGGAGTAAATGTCAGTTGGCTTTTCATAGCCGATCATTAAGAGTATCTCTACCGCTCCTGCGGTCTCTAGAGAGTTGAAAACAGCAGGTCTGGGACAGGTAGCACGTCCGGTGGACAGGTCAGGGTTCCATAGCCGCAGGCAGAACAGTTGAAACTGGAACAGCAGCAAGGCCAGGTGGACTGGGGACAGCAAGGAGTCATCATGCCCGGTAGTCCTGACGCATGGTCCTAGGGCTCAGGTCCTCCGAGAGAGAGAAAGAAAGAGAGAAGGAGAGAATTAGAGAGAGCATACTTAAATTCACACAGGACACCGGATAAGAGAGGAGAAGTACTCCAGATATAACAAACTGACCCTAGCCCCCCAACACATAAACTACTGCAGCATAAATACTGGAGGCTGAGACAGGAGGGGTCAGGAGACACTGCGGCCCCATCCGATGATACCCCCGGACAGGGCCAAACAGGAAGGATATAACCCCACCCACTTTGCCAAAGCACAGCCCCCGCACCACTAGAGGGATATCTTCAACCACCAACTTACAATCCTGAGACAAGGCCTAGTATAGCCCACAAAGATCTCCGCCACGGCACAAACCAAGAGGGGTCTCCAACCCAGAAAGGAAGATCACGTCAGTGACTCAACCCACTCAAGTGACGCACCCCTCCTAGGGACGGCATGGAAGAGCACCAGTAAGCCAGTGACTCAGCCCCTGTAATAGGGTTAGAGGCAGAGAATCCCAGTGGAGAGAGGGGAGTCAATAAATGAAAACATAATTCAAAACATGAAACACGAACAATGCACAGACATGAAACTGAAACAGAAACAATGACGCCTGGGGAAGGAACCAAAGGGAGTGACACATATATAGGGCAGGTAATCAAGGAGGTGATGGAGTCCAGGTGAGTGTCATTATGCGCTGATGCGCGTAACAATGGTGACAGGTGTGCGCCATAACGAGCAGCCTGGTGACCTAGAGGCCGGAGAGGGAGCACACGTGACAACAGTCAGGCATAAGCATCATATGTGGTCACTTAAAAACTGTGTTTTAATTCATTTAAATACAAATTTAGGAACTCTGTCAGGTCTCAACTTACTGTTGAGTCAAAATAGTGGAACACACATTCCCAGGGGCCCTGAATTCCGTGGGGCCCCCATTTGATTTTGTTAGTCATCTCACTCAGATATCATATTAACATGGCATAAGCCATGAAACAATTTGTAGAATTGCAGGAAATTTGCTTTAAAATAGCAACAATTTCTCTGAACCCTATGGCAAAATGTGTAGAATATTAAGGAAATTATTTGTAAAACTGAAAATGTTGCTCTCCGTCCCATGTCAAAATGAGTAGAATTGCATGAAATGTGTTATACAATTGCAAAACGTTCTCTCTGGCCCATGGCAAAATGTGTAGAACTGCAGCAAATTTGCTTTAAACTGCAACATTTTCTCTACGCCCCATGACAAAATGTGCAGAATTGCAGGAAATTAACTCCAGAACCTTTTTTCTCTCAATCAAAAGGGGTGCCAATAAAATGTTTTGCCCGCATGGTTGGGGTCCCGGAACAAAATTAGCTTAGGGTCGCCAAAAGGCTAGGTCCAGTCCTGTTTATAGCGAAGAACATTGAGACCGAATATCTGTAAAGACATACAGTCATGTGTAAAATGAAGTACACATATTTGGACACATGGATATTTTAGCTAAATTCCAACCACATTCATTGATAAAGGTAACCCAATTTAACAAATCACACACAAAAAATGTACTTTGAAAATGTTATGCAATTCAAATAAACAAAAATGCAATTTCCTTATGCAGAAAAAAATGGTACACCCCTACCTTTACCATCAACCTAAAATGTATAAAATTAGGACCAGGTGCACCAAAACAGGTGCAAATGATTAGGAAATCATTAGACAGTACCTTGTGAGGGTCCAGCCTTCTGTAAAGATTAGAAACTTGGTCTGGTTTGCTCTTAACCATATGGCTGTGTGGTAACACCTATATGGTGTCTGAGTCCTTCAGAAGAAAGAATATTGATGCCCCTGAGTCTGGGAGGGGTTGCAAATCCATTTCCAAGCAATTCAAAGTACATTTTTCCACTGTCCGATGGATCATCTATAAATGGAGAAAATTCCAGACCACTGGCAATCTACTTAGGACAGGTCGTCCCACCAAATTCAGTAAAAGAGCTGACCGAAAGATACTCATAGAAGTCTCTAAGAACCCCAGGGTAACATCAAGTGATCTACAGGCCTCTCGTAGCACAATCAATATTGAAGTGCACGAGTCAACTGTCAGAAAGAGACTGCACAAACTTGGCCTACATGGGAGGTCAGGAAGGAAGAAGCCTCTGCTCTCCAAAAATAATATCAAGACAAGACTGACGTTTGCCAGGCAACACCTGGGTAACGACCAAAACTACTGGGACAATGTGCTCTGGACAGATGAGTCAAAGGTGGAGTTGTTTGACCCCAATGCCAGACGCCATCTTTGGCAAAAACGAAACACTGCCTTTGAACAGAATAACCTCATACCAACCGTAAAGCATGGAGGCTGTGGCATTATGGTTTGGGGCTGCTTTGCTACCTGAGGGCCTGGCCAACTTGCCATCATTTAGTCAACCATGACTTCCATATTGTACCAGAGAATTCTTGAGAACAATGTGAGGCCATCTGTTAAAAAGCTGAAGCTGAACCGAACATGGATCTTGCAACAGGACAATGATCCAAAACACACATGCAACGCTACAACAGAATGGCTCAAAAATAAGAAATGGAGGGTTATGGAATGGCCGAGTTAAAGCCGACTTGAAGCGGGCCGTGCATGCAAGAAATCCCTCAAACATGACACAGTTGTAGCAGTACGGTAAAGAAGAGTGGGAAAAAATTCCTCTCAGTCGATATAAGAGAAACGGCTAAATGAAGCCATTTCAGCCAAAGGGGGAAACACCAGCTATTGAAGCTTCTGTAGGGGTGTACTTATTTTTCTGCACTATGGATTAGTATTTCTGTAGATTTTTGATTAATAAATGATTGCAAAGTATAATCTTTCAGTTTCATTTGTTAAATTAGGTTACCTTTATCTGTCAATAGTGTTGAAGTGAAGATTACAATTCAATCTGTCCAAATATTTACAAAAAAATACAACTTTCCGGGGGTGTACTTACTTTTTCACATGACTGTACCTATCAACAGTGCCGTAAATCTTGCTGGGGCAAACTATTATTTACATTTTTTCTTGCGTGCCAGCAAAGCCACTGCACAACACAACAGACCATTAAACGACTATAACGGTGACAAACGGTGCCCACAAACTGTTAGGGTCTACATAAAGCTGTCCAAACAGCAGTCCCAACAGCAGTCCCAACACTTTACCACTGCTACACCTGGCTATCAGCAGAGCCTTGTCTGGCAGTGAAACAGTTCATTCAGCCTCATTTAGTGCCTATAAAAAAACATTGCTGATTTGGCTGACTTGCTTAAACAAATGTGGTTTCTACTGACAATTGAGATGTACAAACTATGGCATAAGGTAATGATGAGCAAATAAGAGGCAATCCGTAATTTCGATTAAGACATGAATTAATGAGCGCTCTAGCACAGATGTAGTCAATATAACTATTTGGTCAGCACTTTTGAAATGTACAGTGACAGTATTCAGAACATGGGCCGTTCTTAAGGTATTCTCCCTGTACACCAAGTCAGAACCGTAGGAGAAATAAAGGGGGCATATAAGCAGACAATGACAGTTCTTACAATAGTCGTTGATGACATTTCACTAAAACAGGCTATAGGCTACATGTGCACCACCAAGTCAGAACAGTAGGCTAAATTATGAGGGGAAAGGGACCAAATTATTAGGGTGAGGCTCATGGGCTACTAACAGCTTACTACACAACATACACTTAGTATTACTTTCTTAGCTGCAGTATACATATCTCCCTGGCATATTACATAATTTATGTAGTCTGAGATTGTTTTGAAAGCGGCAGAAGTTATGCTCGATTGACAGCATGGCCAATGTTGAAAGATTGGAAAAGAGACCCTTAAACACACACATCCACTCCACTGAATAGCAGGCTAGTGATTGCTTTGCAATGCTTGCAGTTAGCCACTGATTGATTCCTTCCAAACCACTCATTGTTGAATTTGCGATTTACAACTTGTTGTGTAATGTTTATGTCCAATGGCCGATGAGCACCAATACGTTTAATCTATAATTTCTCTTCATTATTTCTCTTTATATGACAAGGATTAAAAAGGATTTGCCAGTAGATTGTCGACTTGATTCATGATGATGACTGCTAGCTAAGATTTTGAAAGTATGATGTTGACATCATCCGTCCAATCAAAGCTACTGTAGACATAATGTGATTTTATGTAATTGGATGGGCACTTCTAATGTAATTGTATGGCAACACCCAAGAGGCTTCAATTTTTGAGCTCTCCCCATAGATTTTGCGGTGACATAGTGTCCCCATGAGTGACAGAACACTGAGCCAATCACAGCGCAACAAGAGAACATTACCAACCCCTACGCTCCATATTTTCCACTGGCTGCCCCACCACCACAGAAAGCACTGAGCTAGGCTGAAACCTGCATTTTGGAGCTGCCTTACTCAAGAAAGCAAAAAAAGAGACCATGTTAGTATGCAGCTTTATTAACTCATTGTTTTTTGTTTTTCTTACATGGTTTGCAAACTGATATGTGACATGTATTAATGTCAAAATAACATGCAGAACTGTCCCCCCCAAAATATTATAATAATGTATACAGTACCAGTCAAAAGTTTGGACACACCTACTCATTTCTTTATTTTTACTATTTTCTACATTGTAGAATAATAGGGAAGACATCAAAACTACGAAATAACACATATGTAATCATGTAGTAACCAAAAATATCACGTTTTAAGGTATGACCTAGGTGCAGACAGTGTTGAAGGATCGAAAGTTTAAACAGGGCCAGGCAAATGACAGGTCAAGGCAGGCAGGGGTCAATAATCCAGAGAGGGTGTAAGGCACCGGAACAGCAGGCAGACTCAGGGTCAGGTCAGGCAGAGGTCTGTAATCCAGAGTAGAGGCAAAGGTACAGGAAGGCAGGCAGGCTCAGGGTCAGGGCAGGCAGGAATGGTCAAAACCGGGGAACTGGAAAACAGGAACTAAAGCACAGACAGGAGCAAGGGGAAAACGTGGGCAGGTATGAACGAACAATATGAACTGGCAACAGACAAACAGAGAACACAGGTATAAATACACAGGGGATAATGGGGAAGATGGGCGACACCTGGAGGGGGGTGGAGACATGCACAAAGACAGGTGAAACAGATCAGTGCATGACAAAAAAAATGTTAAATCAAAATATATTTATATTTGAGATTCTTCAAAGTAGCCACCCTTTGCCTTGATGACAGATTTGCACACTCTTGGCATTATCTCAACCAGCTTCACCTGGAATGCAATTCCAACAGTCTTGAAGGAGTTCCCACATATGCTGAGCACATGTTGGCTGCTTTTCCCTTACTTTTTTTCCTTCAATTGGGTTGAGATGCCTTCGGAAAGTATTCAGACACCTTCTTTTTGTTAGGTTACAGCCTTATTCTAAAATGTTTTCAATACTTTTTTTTAAAGAATATAAAATATGCAACACTTTTTTGGTTACTACATGAATCCATATGTGTTATTTCATAGTTTTGATATCTTCACTATTATTCTACAATGTAGAAAAAAGTCTAAAGAAATAAAAACCTTTGAATAAGTAGGTGTGTCCAAGCTTTTGACTTGTACTGTATATGTTTTAGCTAAACAGGTGGGTCTCAAAACAGGTGGGGCCCATCTGCCCTGATTGACAGGTTTCCACTGTCTCTGAATAATCCAGTGTACTGTGTTAATTTGACGTTTTTGCTCCATTTCAATACACATAAGCGAATACAACTTGTCAATAACATTTTCGTTTTAAAATAACTTGCCAGTGTAAGGGAGAGATATTTATGCCGTCTCGAAGGTGGAGAGATATCACTTGATTAACAAGGTTGGGGTTATATGCAACCAACGCTCTAAACGCGCCTCCCCTACTCAAATAATCCTGTAATTCCTGCCCTGTGTCCTCTTGTTAATCATACATTCTCTCTTTTCCCAGACGTACACAGGCATGCATGCATATACACACACTCTCTCTCTCTGAGGGTAGCTTAGGAAGCAGCTTTATCACATCAGAGCAGCCTTGCATTGCTTTCACTGTATTACAACACTGAGAATCACAGCATCCCAATTTAACTCACCCCTATTAGTTGGTAGATTAATCAACTAATGCAAGATATTAAGCGATCAGCTGAATAATTCAATTGACAGCCTCTAGGCCTCACAACAGAACAGTGACCACAGCCCATTAGCACAGGGCCAGAACATCAACGGGATTAAGGGCCAATCCAGATTGGAAGACAACAAGCCTTCTAATCACAAAGAGCATATGTTAGGTCCTTGATGGGGCCCACTTGAGCACTAAGTGCCCTTTTTAACCCCTTCAACCCATCACACAGAAGCAAAGGGGGCGGCAGGTTAGTGTGAAAGGTTGCTGGATCGAATCCCTGAGCTGACAAGGTAAAAATCTGTTGTTCTGCCCCTGAACAAGGCAGTTAACCCACTGTTCATAGGCCGTCATTTTAAATATGAATTTGTTCTTAACTGACTTGCCTAGTTAAACAAAGGTTAAATAGAAATAAAAAAAGGTCACTCAAAATGCAGTGCTTTATTGAACCACCAGAGGGACCGTTAAAGTGCCCTTCATGTTTTACCTTCCCCCCAGAGTATAGAGAATAAGTAGCATTATCATTTTTTACCTTCCCCCCAGAGTATAGAGAATAAGTAGCATTATCATTTTGTACCTTCCCCCCAGAGTATAGAGAATAAGTAGCATTATCATTTTGTACCTTCCACCCAGAGTATAGAGAATAAGTAGCATTATCATTTTTTACCTTCCCCCCAGAGTATAGAGAATAAGTAGCATTATCATTTTTTACCTTCCCCCCAGAGTATAGAGAATAAGTAGCATTATCATTTTTTACCTTCCCCCCAGAGTATAGAGAATAAGTAGCATTATCATTTTTTACCTTCCCCCCAGAGTATAGAGAATAAGTAGCATTATCATTTTTTACCTTCCCCCCAGAGTATAGAGAATAAGTAGCATTATCATTTTTTACCTTCCCCCCAGAGTATAGAGAATAAGTAGCATTATCATTTTTTACCTTCCCCCCAGAGTATAGAGAATAAGTAGCATTATCATTGTTTACCTTCCCCCCAGAGTATAGAGAATAAGTAGCATTATCATTTTTGACCTTCCCCCCAGAGTATAGAGAATAAGTAGCATTATCATTTTTTCTCCACTTTCTATTTTTTTGCTCTTTTCTCTCCTTTTTCTCTATTTTCTCTTCCCTTTCTCTACACTTTTTTCCCCCTCTTCCCCTCCTTTCTTCCCCTCCTGTCTTTTCTATGGCTGCGTTTACACTTTTTCCAATAATTGGTCTTGTGACCAGTCAGATCAGATCTTTAATTGGGCTGCCTATTTCTCTCGTTTCCATTGCACACACACCCTCTCTTAGCGGGCTGTGATGGTTAACTAACCAGACATGAATAACACGGCTCTCCAGGCATCTCTCAGCATCCGTTACAAAGCTCTGATCGCCTGAAATAACAATTAAAATGAGAGGAAAAAGAACAAGAATGGGGAGTTACATCTGACGGAGCAAATGATCAAATGTGTAGTTTGAAACCGTTGGATAACCAGTTGGATAACCGTCTCCAAAGTCAAATCAGAAAAAAGACAGTATCCATGTGTTTGGGGGCAAGTCGATTATTCTGCATCGTGTCATGAAATATTGAATCGCCGAAAAATGATATAATTGGGAAAACGGAATATGATGTGAGGGATGAATCATAAATGTGGTTTGATTATTGGTGTTGCATTGTATCCGGTCTGCAGGGAATGATGTATCTGTAGGCTGGAGAGATTCAAATGGTTCAACTAGATGAAATGTTCTCTGAAGTATACTTAAACAAACTGTACAGACCAAAGGTATATATGATATTTAACTAATGCATTATGTTATTCTGAACACATTTGCTCCGTTAAAATACTATTAGCCGACCTACATCCATGACGAGAGGGGTGAACTACCATCAGATGTGAGGACATACACGGACTCGACGCCACATCAATATTATAATTAAATAGTGTGAACTAGACGTTCAGCTCCTATTGATTTGTCAATTTGATTATTTAATTATATATTATCTGCAAGTTGTAACATTTCATCAGGGAAAACAAATGATGTCCGTTGTTTGAACGCACATTTAGCAGTTGACAGACTCGGCACCACAATTCTGCTGTGGCAGGCTAAAATTACACATCATTCTAAGGGACACTTTTTGATCGCAAAATTGATGAGTGTTTTTGCATTTTGCAACAAAACAAAACGTTTAATGAAATCAACAATACAAATGTGTCTCTTTGTCAGTGACAGATCTCAGATCTGCTGACTAAAAGAGTGTCTCATTATTGGAGAAGAGAGGCTTTAATCAGACTTAAACAAGTCTGGCACATCATCAGCTTCAAGACTTCTGAGTGGCTGTCGTTGTTTTTCCATGTAATGGAAGCGCTAATAACTTTTAGTGGTGTGTGTGTGCGTGCGTGTGTGTGTGAGAGAAACGGTTGACACCGGAGAGGTATGGGCTGACGGGTGCAGTGGGGGATTTGGTGAATTAAGAGGCTGCAGTCTCAGCATTGAGCTGTGGGGATTACAGAGGAAGGCTGGGGCCAGGGAGGCAGGGTAGGAGGCAGGCAGGCAGAGGGAGGTAGTGTAGGAAGCAGGGAGGGATGGAGATAGGGTAGGAGGCAGGCAGAGGGAGGTAGTGTAGGAGGCAGGCAGAGGGAGGTAGGAAGGGATGTGGTGTGCAGACGTACAAGGAGCAGGGGATCAATGGCTGAAGCGCTGGTCAAACGCAGGGAGCGGAGGCAGGACACGATCAGGAGAAGTGACGTCACAATTGTATTGTATTTATTATGGATCCCCATTAGTTACTGCCAAGGCAGCAGCTACTCTTCCTCGGGCCCAACAATATCAAGGAAATTGTACAATTTTAAAAACATTACAATACATTCACAACCAATTTCACAACACACTAAGTGTGTGCCCTCAGGCCCCTACTCCACTGCCACATATACAACACAAAATCCATGTGTAAGTGTGTGTATAGTGCATATGTTATCGTGTGTATGCATGTGTCTGTGTTTGTGTTGCTTCACAGTCCCCACTGTTCCATAAGGTGTATGTTTATCTGTTTTTTTAAATCTAATTTTACTGTTTGCATCAGTTACTTGATGTGGATGGAGTTCTATGTAGTCATGGCTCTAAGTTGTGCTGTGCGCCTCCCATAGTCTGTTCTGGACTTGGGGATTGTGAAGAGACCTCTGGTGGCATGTCTTGTGGGGTATGCATGGGTGTCTGAGCTGTGTGCCAGTAGTTTAGACAGACAGCTCGGTGCTTTCAACATGTCAATACCTCTCATAAATAAGTTGTGATGAAGTCAATCTCTCCTCCACTTTGAGCCAGGAGAGATTGACATGCATATTATTAATGTTCGCTCTCTGTGTACATCCAAGGGCCAGCCGTGCTGCCCTGTTCTGAGCCAATTGCAGTTTTTCTAAGTCTCTCTTTGTGGCACCTGACCACACGAATGAACAGTTGTCCAGGTGTGACAAAACTAGGGCCTGTAGGACCTGCCTTGTTGATAGTGCTGTTAAAAAGGTAGAGCAGCGCTTTACTATGAACAGACTTCTCCCCATCTTAGCGGTTGTTCTATCAATATGTTTTGACCATGACAGTTTACAAATCGAGGGTTACTCTAAGTAGTTTAGTCACCTCAACTTGCTCAATTTCCACATTATTTAGATTTGGTTGAGGTTTAGGGTTTAGTAAATGATTTGTCCCAAATACAATGCTTTTAGTTTTAGACATATTTAGGACTAACTTATTCCTCGCCACCCATTCTGAAACTAACTGCAGCTCTTTGTTAAGTGTTGCAGTCATTTTAGTAGCTGACGTGTATAGTGTTGAGTCATCCGCATACATAGACACACTGACTTTACTCATGTCGTTAGTAAAGATTTAAAAAAGTTACGGGCCTAGACAGCTGCCCTGGGGAATTCCTGATTCTACCTGGATTATGTTGGAGAGGCTTACATTAAAGAACACCGTCTGTGTTCTGTTAGACAGGTAACTCTTTATCTACAATATAGCAGGGGGTGTAAAGCCATAACACATACGTTTTTCCAGCAGCAGACTATGATCGATAATGTCAAAAGCCGCACTGAAGTCTAGCAAAACTTGCTTTACTATTCTTAGGTAGCGGAATGACTTTTTCTTCCCTCCAGGCCTGAGAGCACAAACTTTCTAGTACGCTTAAATTGAAGATATGGCAAATAGGAGTGATAATATCGTCCGATCACAGGCATGCAAACAGAGGTCATTACTAGCAACACACACACTCATCAGACACACAGATACACATAGACCCGCACTGCCTACCTTATCAAGGTTATGTCACACTGCGACGTGACATATTTGCCTTGGAATGCCAATAACCTACAGTTGTTGTTAGACACCAACCTGTGGCCATATTAGCAGTAACGTATTATAGGTTTGATCAGGGAACGATACATATCCTTCCAAAACAATACCAGGGATGGTATAGACGTGTTTGCCTTCAGCCTCTGCATTATTCAGCAGAAGTTTGCCTCTTTATATTGAATCTGGCTGATAAAAAAATCTTAAGTGTCTCTGGCTGGATTGTTTTGGAGGGTATCGATCCTTGGCTGTCATGGGATAACCTGACTGGAGCTCCCTTGTCTCCAGGATATAGTCAACGAGCGTTGAGAATGATCAATCACATACTTTATCATAGTTATAAAAGTCAGTCTGATGTAATTACACCACATACACAGATAAATTCCCACTGTAAGGACACACATGCGAGCAAGCACTCACACACACACACACACACACACACACACACACACACACACACACACACACACACACACACACACACACACACACACACACACACACACACACACACACACACACACACACACACACACACACACACACACACACACACACACACACACACACACACACAGCTCCAATCTCCACTCATATGCAGGTAGACAAACAGACATGTTTGCCTCTCTGTTCCTGCAAATAGATTCTATATACTTTCTCTCAAGTGCACTTGAAGTTGTTGCACAAAAAACAATCACATTTCTGTCACAGAAAGCCCTTTGACAGAGACTTGAAAGCTATGTGAAAATCCTATTATTCTCAGCTGTTTATTAAACCAGTTGGTTATTTAGGGATCTTCTGTTCTGGCTTGGTGTAGGGTGAATTTACCCCTAGACGCTGATCTTGGGATAGTTTAGCATTTTCCCTACTAAGGCTTTGGGGAGGGGTAGTTGATTTGAGATTAGCGTTCTAGCTCTGTTTGCAGGTCTGTAGTTTCTGGTGCCAAACCACACCTCAAAATAGGTTCAGGTTCTGGTACCCGGGTGCCCAACTGTCTGTCACTGTTACCAGGCAACAAGGTCCCCTCCCTCCTTCTCTCCCTCCCTCCTTTTCTCCCCCCCTTTCAATCCCTCTCTTCTACCTCTTTCCCTCCCTCCTTCTCCCTCCCTCTCCTTGTCTCCCTCCCTCTCTCTCTTCTACCTCTTTCTTACCCACCCTCCCTCCCACCTATCTCTCCCTCCCTCTCTCTCTTCTACCTCTTTCTTACCCTCCCTCCCTCCCCCTACCTCTCTCCCTCTTCTACCTCTTTTTTACCCTCCCTCCCTCCCTTCTACCTCTCTCTCCCTCCCTCTCTCTCTTCTACCTCTTTCTCTCCATCTCTCCTTCTCTCCCTCCTGCTACCCTCTCTCATTATCTCCCTCCTGCTACCCTCTCTCCCTTCTCTCACTCCCTCTCCTTCTTCTCTCCCTCCCTCTCCTATCCTTCTCTCTCTCCCTCCCTCCATCTCCCTCCTCTCCTCTCATTCCCTCTCCTCTCCTAGATACAACACTGCAGAAGTCCCTCACATCCATACTGACTGTTGAAAATCAAGGGTGTGGTATCAACATGGTTACATACCTGAAACCATACTGTATGATTGGCTTCTCATTATAAAGTACAGTGGGTTAAATACATGAGTTACAGTCCATCAAATACATGAGTTACACTATTACATAGCCACTATATGGCTGGGGGGGTACTTTAACTTTTGACATACTGTTGATGTTTTCTCTCATTGCCAAAAACAAATATTGATAGTGGCATGGCTTTGAGGTGTGTTACTGTCAATCACTGTTTTTGAGCACCACCTAATTGGACAGCTCCTTTGTACTTGAGAGTAGTCCACTAACTTAGCATGTGATCTTGTAACGACAGAGTGGATCATCATGTTTTAGTGGGTAAATAGACATTCTTCTGGCCTGGAGTTAAAATAGTGGAACAAACGGTAAGCAATGGTTACATTATCTCTTTAGGTGACACATATCTACAATGATTAAACGTCACTATTTCAATATATTCTAATGAGCCCATGTTGAGGTTTTAACAATTCCAGGAGCTCCATAATCACTGACTTTTGTGCTCTTATTGACAGTTCCAATCAAATACTTTCTCTCAGACTCTTTAGACTTACAGTGGGGCAAAAAAGTATTTAGTCAGCCACCAATTGTGCAAGTTCTCCCACTTAAAAAGATGAGAGAGGCCTGTAATTTTCATCATAGGTACACTTCAACCATGACAGACAAAATTAGGAAAAAAAATCCAGAAAATCACATTGTAGGATTTTTAATGAATTTATTTGCAAATTATGGTGGAAAATAAGTATTTGGTCACCTACAAACAAGCAAGATTTCTGGCTCTCACAGACCTGTAACTTCTTCTCTAAGAGGCTCCTCTGTCCTCCACTCATTACCTGTATTAATGGCACCTGTTTGAACTTATTATCAGAATAAAAGACACCTGTCCACAACCTCAAACAGTCACACTCCAAACTCCACTATGGCCAAGACCAAAGAGCTGTCAAAGGACACCAGAAACAAAATTGTAGACCTGCACCAGGCTGGGAAGACTGAATCTGCAATAGGTAAGCAGCTTGGTTTGAAGAAATCAACTGTGGGAGCAATTATTAGGAAATGGAAGACAAGACCACTGATAATCTCCCTCGATCTGGGTCTCCACGCAAGATCTCACCCCGTGGGGTCAAAATGATCACAAGAACAGTGAGCAAAAATCCCAGAACCACACGGGGGGACCTAGTGAATGACCTGCAGAGAGCTGGGACCAAAGTAACAAAGCCTTCTGTATTAACAGAAATAATACATAAAAAAACGAAATACTGCGTTGTTTCCTAAGAACGCGAAGCGAGGTGGCCATCTCTGTCGGCGCCGGAAGTACAAAAAAATTGGAGCAGCAGCACGACAAGGTGGACTGGGGACAGCAAGGAGTCATCAGGCCAGGTAGTCCTGAGGCATGGTCCTCAGGTCCTCCGAGAGAGAGAGAGAGAGAGAGAGAGAGAGAGAGAGAGAGAGAGAGAGAGAGAGAGAGAGAGAGAGAGAGAGAGAGAGAGAGAGAGAGAGAGAGAGAGAGAGAGAGAGAGAGAGAGAGAGAGAGAGAGAGAGAGAGAGAGAGAGAGAGAGAATTAGAGAGAGCATACTTAAATTCACACAGGACACCGGATAAGACAGGAGAAATACTGCAGAGATAACACTGACCCTAGCCCCCCGACACACAAACTATTGCAGCGTAAATACTGTAGGCTGAGACAGGAGGGGTCGGAAACAGTGTGGCCCCGTCCCCCGACGATACCCCCGGACAGTGCCAAACAGGCAGGATATAACCCCACCCACTTTGCCAAAGCACAGCCCCCACACCACTAGAGGGAAATCTTCAAACACCAACTTACCATCCTGAGACAAGGCCGAGTATGGCCCACGAAGGTCTCCCCCACGGCACAAACCCAAGGGGGGGTGCCACTCGCGCGCGCACACACACATACTTCCATGCAGAAAGACTTTGTCAAGGTCCATTTTGAAACAAAGGAAGAGGCTTAAAGTTGAACAGATATTTAGTGACCAAATGAGAGAGATTACATCTTTCCAGGAAATGATCCTGACACATTGAATGTCATGCTCTTGTCTTTGTTTTTTGTGTCGAACTCAATCGAGTTGGAGAGTTAGAATAATACATTACACAAATGTGGTTGTGTATCATCAGTCACTGATTGTCAATCAAATAGCCCATGTCAGCTAAAATGTTTTAGATTGGTAAATTAGTCTCATGGTTAAATTACCGACCTGGGGGCCCCATTGATTATATTAGTCAATCTCACTCAGATATCATATAAAAAACTGGGAACATTTCCTTCCACCTTATGGCAACATGTGTAGAATTGCAGGAAATTACCTGTAAAACTGCTCATTTTTCTCTCCGTCCCAT
This sequence comes from Salvelinus namaycush, assembly GCF_016432855.1. Lineage (NCBI taxonomy): Eukaryota > Metazoa > Chordata > Actinopteri > Salmoniformes > Salmonidae > Salvelinus > Salvelinus namaycush. Next base: position 17,319,344 of record NC_052312.1, read on the forward strand.
GACAAAATGAGTAGAATTGCATGAAATGTGTTATAAATTTGCATTTAGGGCCCTCAAAAGTCTAGGGCCGGCTCTGACTGCATGTGTGGGTATGGACGTGGGTACGCAGACCCGCGAGCCACTGCGGCCCCTGATGATGAGTTCAGATTTTTTGTGGCCCCCTATTAAAGTTGCCCATCCCTGCTCTAAAGCCTGATTGACAGCTTCTCTGAGTGGATGTTTATTACTATCCTCTGAAGTCTATAATTTGCTGTGATTTCATCCTTTACAATGAGGACGCTGATGACATCACACGATATCCAACAATGCATCAAACATCAAAGACATGTATTTCAATGATATGAAGCCAAAGTATGTCATTAAATGTGGACTGAATTTCACTCATCATAGGAAAAACTGCCATATAGTTATTATTATACAGTATGCCTACACAATAAATACACTAGCGCCCTAAAGCTACTGTAGAGACCATGTAATAATAAAATCCTCCAGAAATTAATTAGTCAACAAATGTAGCCTGGACTTTGAAATACAGCTTCAGTAACAATCAATTCAATTCAGCCGTCCAAGGGACTCTGAATGATGTTACAATTAATTAAGTAAAAATTAAATGGGTAAAGCGTTTCACTACCAAATTAATTGAATGTCCTGTAGTGTGTGTGTGTGAGAGAGAGAGAGAGAGAGAGAGAGTGAGTCTTCCCTTTTTGGCAGAAATAAGATCTAATTCACACAGGCAGTTATGTACTGTAGGCACCAACGTGTGAAAAGGGCCAATGCTGTTTCATGACTGGATTTACTATTTATCTTCTTCTGAAAAGCAATCCTATCACAACACTGGATAATAATTATACTGTGAATGAAGCCATGGACATTGGAAAGTTTCACAATTAAACTCTTTTTCCATCCATTCTATGGCTAAACCTCCTCCCCATTCTCATTTGAAATGAGAGTTCATTGTAGAATCAAATGGGGGCGTTTTATGCACACACACACACAGATCAAGCTTCTCTCTCATGAAGTTAAAGAGGCACATTGATTGTCATTAAGGAATCTAAAGCCCCCAAGTGGAGAAGGTTGGCAACAACAACTCTGTCACGCTGATCCTCAACACGGGGTCCCCACAAGGGTGCTTGCTCAGACCCCTCCTGTACTCCCTGTTCACCCAGGACTACGTGGACACTCACGTCTCCAACTTAATCATCAAGTTTGCTGACGACACAATGCCTGATTACAATGCCTGTTATACACAATGCCTGTTATGCCTGATTACCAACAACGATGAGACAACATGTAGGGACAAGGTGAAAACCTGGTGGAATGGACAAAACGAAGGAGCTATTTGTGGACTACAGGAGACAGCAGAGAGAGTACGCCCCCATCCACATCAACAGGGCCACAGTGGAGAGGGTCAAAAGCTTCAAGTTCATCGGTGAAATGGTCCCTTCACACAGACAGTGTGGTGAAAAAGGTGAAGCAGCACCTCTTCAACCTCAGGAGGCTACAAACTTCTGCAGATGCACCATTGAGAGCATCCTGTCAGCCTGTTCGGCAACTGCACCGTTCGCAACCGCAGGGCTCTCCAGAGGGTGGTGCGGTCAGCCCAACACATAACAGGGGGCACACTGCCTGCCAAGAAGATCATCATGGACCTCAGCAGCCCGAGCCACAGCCTGTTCACCCTGCTACCATCTAGAAGGCGGAGACAGTACAACTGCATCAAAGCTGGGACCGAGAGACTGAGAAATAGCTTCTATCTCCAGGCCATCAGACAGTTAAACAGTCACCACTAGCCTTAGTCACTGTTCTAGCAGGCTACCACCTGGTGCTCTACCCTGTACCATAGAGACTGCTGCCCTATGTACATAGACATTGACCACTAGTCACTTTAATAATGTTTATATAACTACTGCTGTACACACCTGTTCTATTCATATACTGTCCATACTGTCTATACATCCCTGCACTGTTGGAGCTAGAAACACAAGCATTTCGCAGGACTCGCGATAACATCTGCAAATCTGTGTACGCAATCAATAAACTTTGATTTGATTTAATTTGCGATATCCATCGGATTTGATGGTCGTCTTCCCTTCCCTTGTGGCAGTGTGTGGTGTTGTTGAGGCGTGTGTGTGTGTGTGTGTGTGTGTGTGTGTGTGTGTGTGTGTGTGTGTGTGTGTGTGTGTGTGTGCGTGCATGCGTGCGTGCGTGCGTGCGTGTGTATAGCTTTGTGTGTACAGTATGTTTGTTTGTTACCTCTGCATAAATAAGTGCACGTCTTTTCCCCATTTTGAACTTCTGTGTGCACATCCCCACCCATCCATACGCTTGTTCCTGGCACTCCCTCTCCTCTTTTCTTCTCTTCTCCTCTCCTCTCCTCTTTTCTTCTCCTCTCCTCTCTCCTCTCCTCCCCTCTCCTCTTTTCTTCTCCTCTCGTCTCCTCTTTTCTTCTCCTCTCCTCTTTTCTTCTCCTCTCCTCTCCTCTCCTCTTTTCTTCTTCTCCTCTCTCATCTCCTCTCCTCCCCTCTCCTCTTTTCTTCTCCTCTCCTCTCCTCTTTTCCTCTCCTCTCCTCTCTCCTCTTCTCACCTCTCCTCTTTTCTTCTCCTCTCCTCTCCTCTTTTCTTCTCCTCTCCTTTTTATTCTCCTCTCCTCTTTTCTTCTCCTCTCCTCTCCTCTCCTCTTCTCCTCTCCTCTCCTCTTTTCTTCTCCTCTCCTCTTTTCTTCTCATCTCCTCTTTTCTTCTCCTCTCCTCTTCTCCTCTCCTCTCCTCTTTTCTTCTCCTCTCCTCTTTTCTTCTCCTCTCCTCTCCTCATTTCTTCTCCTCTCCTCTTTTCTTCTCTTCTCCTCTCCTCTTTTCTTCTCTTCTCCTCTCCTCTTTTCTTCTCCTCTCCTCTCCACATATTTTCCAGGGTGAGAGAGGTTGACAGCTAAGCAGAGCTGAGAATGAGCTGGAGAGATGAAAAGTAAATTGACAGGATACTGGGTCAGCGCTCCTCAGTGGAGAAAGGGAGTGTGTGAATGGAGTGGTTGACGTAAGGGGTGATAGTTCAACTCCACTCACTTTGTGTGTGATGGGGGGGATTGTGGTGGGGCTTAGCCAATACTAGCACTAGCAGCTGCAGTACAGATGCTGCAGCTCACTAGGCTAGGCTAACTTAATGTGTCTAACCTGTGAGAAATTAGCCAAAACCAGCCAATACCTACAAAACATATGTTTTAAATACACTATATATACTAAAGTATATGGACACCCCTTCAAATTTGTGGATTTGGCTATTTTAGCCACACCCATTTCTGACAGGTGTATAAAGTTGAGCATACAGCCAATCTCCATAGACAAACATTGGCAGTAAAATGGCCTGTTCTGAAGAGCTCAGTAACTTTCAATGTGCCACCGTCATATTAATGCCAATGATTTTGTAATGAGATGTTCGAGCAGGTGTCCACATACCTTTGGTCATGTAGTGTAACTCGCAAGTTTTTGACTTAGCACAGCTAAGACTACCAGCTGAAAGATGGCCCAAGACACTGATCTAGGATGACCTTATCCTATCCCAATCCTAACCTTAACCAAAGAGGGAAACATTTTCAAACTAATGCCAAACTGACCTAAGACCAGTGTCTTAAGGGGCAATGTCACCCTGTATAATTACCCAGAGTACCTCTGTAGTAGCTACTATTCGCTATACTATAGTACACTATACTAGTTTCCATCGCTCGCCCCAGTGTTAGCTGTAGCTGCTAAAGTTGCTAGCAGTGGTTATTTATTATGCCACTGATCACTAGGTTCTCTCTCTCCAGTGATAGCTGTAGCTGCTAAAGTCTCTAGCCATGGGAATTAACTATGCTACTGATCACTGGACTCTCTCTCCCCAGCGTTAGCGTCTAGCTGCTAAAATTGCTAGCGATGATTATTTACTATGCCACTGATCACTAGGCTCTGTCTCTCTCCAGTGTTAGCATCTAGCTCCTAAAGTCACTAGTGGTGGTTATTTACTATGCCACTGATCACTAGGCTCTCTCTCTCCCCAGTGTTAGCATCTAGCTCCTAAAGTCACTAGTGGTGGTTATTTACTGGCTGCAGAGGTCACCAGAGACATTACGAGCTGTGACTTGCACCCAGCAGACCTCCTTGTGTGATACACAGACAATAAAGTGCACAGTTAGCCCCACACTATATCCCACTGTAGGCCCGTAAAGATAGCAGCGGCTGCTGCGCGTGGGCGCCTGGCTGTGTGTGTATGTCTTTATGTGTTTTGTTTTCCCCTGTATATTATAGACTGGGATGTTGAACAGGGGATGGCACTGTGAGTGTGTTTGTTTTCCCCGGTATATTATAGACTGGGATGTTGAACAGAATAATAGTGAGCCAGTTTGAGCCAGTTTCATCATAGCGCTTGATGGTTTTTGCGACTGCAATTGAAGACACTTTCAAAGTTCTTGAAATTTTCCAGATTGACTGACCTATATGTCTGAAAGCAATGATGGACTGTCGTTTCTCTTTGCTTATTTGAGCTGTTCTTGCCATAATATGGACTTGGTCTTTTACCAAATAGGGCTATCTTCTATATATCAACCCTACCCTGTCACAAATCAACTGATTTGCTCAAACGCATTAAGAAATTCCACAAATTAACGTTGGAAAGGAACACCTGTTAATTGAAATGCATTCCAACCACCCGACCTCAACCTAATTGACATGCTTTGGGATGAGTTCAACTGCAGAGTGAAGGAAAAGTAGCCAACAAGTGCTCAGAATATGTGGAAACTCCTTTGAGACATTTGGAAAAGCATTCCAGGTGAAGCTGGTTGAGATAATACCAAGAGTGTGCAAAGCTGTTATCAAGGCAAAGGGAATCTTTGAGAATCTAAAATATATTTTGATATGTTTAACAATTTTGGTTACTACATGATTCCATATGTGTTATTTTATAGTTTTGATGTCTTCACTATTATTCTACATTGTAGAAAATAGTCAAAATGAAGAAAAACCCTTGAATGAGTAGGTGTGTCCAAACTTTTGACTGGTACTGTATATGTACAGTCTACAGTGCATTCGGTAAGTATTCAGAACGCATGACTTTTTCCACATTTTGTTACGTTACAGCCTTATTCTAAAATGGATTAAATACAAACATTTTCTCATCACTCTTCACACAATACCATATAATGACAAAACGAAAACAGCTTTTTCAAAATGTTAACACATTTATGAGAAATAATAAACAGAAATACCTTATTTACATAAGTATTCAGCCCTTTTGCTATGAGATTCGAACTTGAGCTCAGGTGCATCCTGTTTCCATTGACCATTCTAAAACTTGATTAGACTGGTAAATTCAATTTATTGGACATGATTTGTTAAGGTACACACCTGTCTAAGGTCCCACAGTTGACAGTGCATGTCAGAGCAAAAACCAAGCCATAAGTTTGAAGGAATTGTCCGTAGAGCTCCTAGACAGGCACCTATCTGGAGAAGGGTACCAGATTTCTGTAGCATTTTTTTTTAACCTTTGTTTAACTAGGCAAGTCAGTTAAGAACAAATTCTCATTTTCAATGACGGCCTAGGAGCAGATTTTTACAGATTTTTACCTTGTCAGCTCGTGGTTTCAATCTTGCAACCTTTCAGTTACAAGTCCAACGCTCTGACCACAAGGCTACCTAGAACACAGTGAAAGTCACTGCACTCTTCAGTAAGACCAATCTACTGCCAGTGTTTGTCTATAGAGATTGCATGGCTTTGTGCTCAATTTTATACACCTGTCAGCAACGGATGTGGGTGAAATAGCCGAATCCATGTGTTTGATGCCAATCCATTCACTCTGTTCCGGCCATTAATATGAGCCGTCCTCCCTTCAGCAGCCTCCACTGGTCGAGCTTGGGATCTCAGCTGGCCTGTCTGTGTGAGCGTCCATGTGTAAGGTTTGGAGAGGGACCTAAAACCATTAAATAAAGGGCAAACCAGCCAGCTAGACAATATGACCACTCTTACTTAATGGACACAGTGAACCTGGAGTATGTTGTATATCCTTCTGTGTTTCATGACACACACACTCATATGCGGGAGAAAGTGTGTGTGTGTGTGTGGGGGGGGGGGGGGGGGGTGCTCTTATTCCTACAGAGGCAATTAACACAGTAGCATTTGTACCCCCCAAATATAACACTTTACATCTGCCAATTGGCTGAAAATTGCTCCCTTCCCCTAATTGTGAATTTCACCTGGCAGCAGGTTGATATTTCTGATGAAACTATATGCGTTTATAAAAATAAATACAAAAGTATGTTAATTGGATATGTTGCGAGCCCAGTGAGTGTACGGCTGGGCTGGGTTCCGCTGGGCTGGGTTCTCATGTATCGAGCTGAGAGCCGAGGGGAGACGCTGGTGCCAGCTTTTGCAGACCCATAGATATTGATATTGAGCTCTATGCTTGGTTGGACAGTGATTCCATCTCTCTCTTTATTTTCATCTTCCACTAGACTAGGTCTGCCTGTCTGCTCTAGTCCCGTACACCCACCCAACCCTAGATGAGCTCTCTCACAACCTGGAATCAACTTTATGCTGAGTCACTCTCTTTCTCTTTACCCCTCCCCTCGCTCCACCTTGTCTGTCTGTCTGTCTGTCTGTCTGTCTGTCTGTCTGTCTGTCTGTCTGTCTGTCTGTCTGTCTGTCTGTCTGTCTGTTCCTCTTTCACTCTGTGTCTGTCTCTCTGTTCCTCTTTCACTCTGTGTCTGTCTCTCTATTCCTCTTTCACTCTGTGTCTGTCTCTCTATTCCTCTTTCACTCTGTGTCTGTCTCTCTATTCCTCTTTCACTCTCTGTCTGTCTCTCTATTCCTCTTTCACTCTCTGTCTGTCTCTCTATTCCTCTTTCACTCTCTGTCTGTCTCTCTATTCCTCTTTCACTCTCTGTCTGTCTCTCTATTCCTCTTTCACTGTCTGTCTGTCTCTCTATTCCTCTTTCACTGTCTGTCTGTCTGTCTGTCTGTCTGTCTGTCTGTCTGTCTGTCTGTCTGTCTGTCTGTCTGTCTGTCTGTCTGTCTGTCTGTCTGTCTGTCTGTCTGTCTGTCTGTCTGTCTGTTCCTCTTTCACTCTGTGTCTGTCTCTCTGTTCCTCTTTCACTCTGTGTCTGTCTCTCTATTCCTCTTTCACTCTGTGTCTGTCTCTCTATTCCTCTTTCACTCTGTGTCTGTCTCTCTATTCCTCTTTCACTCTGTGTCTGTCTCTCTATTCCTCTTTCACTCTGTGTCTGTCTCTCTATTCCTCTTTCACTCTGTGTCTGTCTCTCTATTCCTCTTTCACTCTCTGTCTGTCTCTCTATTCCTCTTTCACTGTCTGTCTCTCTATTCCTCTTTCACTGTCTGTCTCTCTATTCCTCTTTCACTGTCTGTCTCTCTATTCCTCTTTCACTGTCTGTCTCTCTATTCCTCTTTCACTGTCTGTCTCTCTATTCCTCTTTCACTGTCTGTCTCTCTATTCCTCTTTCACTGTCTGTCTCTCTATTCCTCTTTCACTGTCTGTCTCTCTATTCCTCTTTCACTGTCTGTCTCTCTATTCCTCTTTCACTGTCTGTCTCTCTATTCCTCTTTCACTGTCTGTCTCTCTATTCCTCTTTCACTGTCTGTCTCTCTATTCCTCTTTCACTGTCTGTCTCTCTATTCCTCTTTCACTGTCTGTCTCTCTATTCCTCTTTCACTGTCTGTCTGTCTCTCTATTCCTCTTTCACTGTCTGTCTGTCTGTCTGTCTGTCTGTCTGTCTGTCTGTCTGTCTGTCTGTCTGTCTGTCTGTCTGTCTGTCTGTCTGTCTGTCTGTCTGTCTGTCTGTCTGTCTGTCTATTCCTCTTTCACTCTGTCTGTCTCTCTATTCCTCTTTCACTCTGTGTCTGTCTGTCTGTCTGTCTGTCTGTCTTCCTCTGCTGATCTCTCTCTCTCTCTCTCTCTCTCTCTCTCTCTCTCTCTCTCTCTCTCTCTCTCTCTCTCTCTCTCTCTCTCTCTCTCTCTCTCTCTCTATATATATATATATATCTATCTAGCTTTCTTTATCTTCTGCCTCTCTCACACATACTACTCTCTCCTTGCTTCGGCGTACTCCATTGGCTTATGCCGTCCGGTATATCAGGTGTGCCAACATTTTATGCCATGTCATTCACAGATGAGGGTATAATAATTGGGGATAGTGTCCTGATTCTAAGTGTGATAGCTGGCCACAATTTCCAAGCAATGGGAAGAGCACCGTCAACAATAAAAACATAGCATCTTTTTCTCAGTAAGGGAGTGACGTCTCTAAACGTCCTCATGACTCCATTTTAAATGAGAGTGTGAGTCTTTTTCCTTATCCACAGAAAAAGGTGCTTTTGAGATGTTGAAAGACGCTATATTGTCTGTTTTTTACAAGGAAGACTAAAACGGAAACGACCTTTAATAATGTGTGTTTTTTCCAATCTCAATTAGCAAATGTATGTGTGTTACTCTGTGAATACGTGTGCTGTTGTTAATTGCTGTCTTCATGCCTTTCTCCCTCTCTTCCTCAGGTGTCATCCGTCTTGTATTTGTGTCGGGTTGGGAGTGAACGGTTGTCTTGATTTGAGATTTGAAGTAAACTATCTTTTCTCTCTCTCTCCTCTCTCTCTGTCTCCCCACAGGGGACTCCTCGCAGGCCGGTAAGTCCACTATCTCTTCACCTTCTCTCTTGCTCTGACACATGTACTGCTGTTTTGTCTGTGGCTGACAGTGATGTGGGATCTGACGATTCTAAGGCACGATACAGACTGAACACGTACACAATGGTGCGCGCCGACGCACACACACACACACACACACACACACACACACACACACACACACACACACACACACACACACACACACACACTCCATTGGGTATACAAAAGCACATATAAAATACTAACGTGCCTCTACAAACCAGACGGATTGAGATTGCTGTGCCACTTGAACTTTTCTCCCAGCGGTGAAAGCCAACTTTAAAGGGTGCGCAATTACCATTTATTTGTATTGTGAGGCTGCGGGATTCCTGCTTTTATATCAGTGAGAGGAGCTCTCAGTCTCAGTGGATTGTGAGCAATCCAGAAAAGTGTGAACTATATTGCTTTCAATCAGTCATCTGCTGGTTGGGGCCCAGCAATTGACAGCAATAACCACTCAGGTTGAGAATGAAGACATATGAGAGGCCGGGGTGTATCCAACTCAATAGCCAGCCCACTCTGATGAGAGAAGATGACTTAACGGACAGAATATAGATATAGTTGCTCTTACCATTCAGAGTTCAGCAAGGTAACTCTGAATAGCAGATACATTAACAGGATGTATGGGATCATGTATGTGTGAGGAAGATTGAGGTATACAGCCTGTCTTTGTGAAGTATTGTGATGTAGATCTGTGTTTTGTAAAGGTTTGCAATTGGTCAACTGTTTGTTGTGGTGTCTGCTTTAAGTGAACAGTAGAGAGTATTGTAGTTTATCAATATGTTGAGAGCATGCTTTTAAAGGTGCAATATGCAGAAATCTCTCCGCCATTTCCTGGTTGCTAAAATTCGAGTAGTTTGTCTAATTTCAGTTTAAGTGACAAAACAAGCTAGTATAGTGTAGAGAATCATTGTAACATCTAAACCGCTGTGAAATATATTTTCCATAAATAAAACTATTGTATTTTCAGCGGTTTGAAGCTGATGTACAAAATTGAAAGTTAAAGCCAAAAAAACTAAACTTAAGAACAGGAAGCATAGAAATAGCACACATAGAATATATCTACCACTTCTTAGACTTTTTTTAGTTGAGTTTATTTTTATTTTTACAGGGACAGTGCACATTAATCAACGTTTCAGAAAAAGTGCCGGTTTTAGCCAGCCGGTTAATTTTCACCTACGGTCCCTGGGCAGGTTATTAAAAACTATTTCAATAACAATACAGACAATCAATGAGCAGTGAACACACGCAGAGCAAAATAGGACAAGCAAGACGTAGCATGCAGACAGAGCAACATACCACAAAAAGCAACAAGACAAAATCCATAAAAGCAACAGTGTTTCCACACCTCATAAGTTACAGACAACATGGAAAGCGGCCATACAAAACTAGGGATTATGTTCACAAATCTGATTGGCCTTTAGCCATGTCTTCATGTTTTTAATGAAAGTGTGATAGGTGGTGCAGTTATGTGTGTCTGATGGCAGTGTATTCCAGACATGGGAAACTCTCACAGAGAAAGCAGATTGACTAAAGGTGCTTTTCCTTAAGGGAACTATAGTCACCTCTCATGGCAGACCTTGTGGATCTGCTGCCATATGTTTGGGTTTTCTGTTTAACAAAAATACTGAGTGGAGGGGGGGCCAGGCCATTTAGGATCTTGAATACAAGACATGCGTCGGTGTATTGCACAAGATTTTTCCATCTCAGGAGCTCATGCTTTCATGAGGATGTAACAGTGATGATGGCTATTGGGTTTCCTATCAAGCACTTTGAGAGCCTGTTTGTAGACCGACTGAATGGGTTTTAATGTTGTACAGCAAGCTTGGGCCCAACTATTCAAGCAGTATGTTAAGTGAGGGAGTATCATAGATTTGAAGTACAGTTTTGTTACCTCTGTAGTCAAACAATTTCTTATAGGTTGAATTTGGTTATTTGAATTACCTTTTTCACCCGCTTTTTAAAAGAGAGGTTGGGAATCAAGTATGATGCCAAGGTACTTAAAATCAGATACCACCTGGAGCTTCTCCCCTGACACATAGACATCTGGCTCAGTAGCATCAGTTGCCCTCTTTGTGAAGAACATGCAGACAGTTTTTTTCACATTGAGATGCAAACACGAGTCACTGAGCCACTTTGTAACCTGGACCATTACAGTAGTGAGTTCTTGTGTAGCTTGTTGTTTGCTCTTTGCTTGCACATATATCACTGTATCATCTGCATACATTTGAACTTCAGACCCAGTACAGACAGAAGGCAGATCATTAATGTACAGGCTGAACAGGAGGGGCCCCAGTATTGACCCTTGGGGCACACCCACATCATAGCTAAGAGTGGGCGACAGCTTATTGCTCACTCTGACACACTGGGTTCTGCCTTAAAGGTATGACCTCAAGGCATCGGGGGAAAAGTTGAACTTGGAAAATTTTGTGATGAGTACCTCATGGTTAACCGTATCAAAAGCCTTCCTTAGGTCCAGAAACACAGCCCCAACATCGCCCCCTTTGTCCATCTTGGACCTCACATTTTCCAGAAGAAAGCAGTTGAACGTTTCTGTGGAGTGTTTTGCTCTGTAGCCAAACTGCATGGAGAGTAATGTGAAGGGGCTGTTGTTGAGGTGGGCAATCAGTTGCTCTACTACACACTTTTCAACAACCTTCGACACCACAGGTAGTATACTAATGGGCCTGTAGTTACTCACGTCAGCAGGGTCACCCGATTTAAAGATGGCTGTTATTCTGGCCGACTTCCAGACCCTTGGAAACACCCCCTGACCAACAGATGTGTTGGTGACCTTAGTAAATGGGCCAATGAGTGACTCATTGTAGATTTTAAGAAAGGTAGAGTCCAACCCAAACACATCTTTGGCTTTAGAGTTCTTTAGTGAGCTAATCACCTTGTTCACCTCTGACTCAGAAACCTCCCTTATGATGAATACAGATCATTAATACACATTTCTATGCGATTGTGTCACCCAAAAAGTTACATATTGCAGCTATGAATGTAAACATTTAAGTCCAGATATGCTAATAAATTCTACTTACTTTCTTTTTTTTTAAACGTTGTCTGCCTCCATCCACCACTCTGCAATTTATATCAATCAGTTCTTCCCAGACTTAGGACTCAAAATGTAATACAACCAAGGAGAAAATGCAAACGTATGGACAATCCCAGTTTTTTGTCTATGTTGTTGTGTATACTGCTAAAGTGTTATGCATCACTTAAGTATTCATTAAAACTACACCCCAAGACCATATCTCAAATCTGCTGACATGCTACTGCACGCTAGATTTTAATTTGGAATCAGTGAAGTGTGTGTGGTGTGTGTGTTTATAGACAAGCTAATGAAACGTATCAACGGTCCACACAAACAGTTAGGAAATGTAAGGCTTGCTAAAGCTATAGCTTCCAGCAGTTGCTGCAATGTGCCTTTCAGTCCAGTATGATGACATGAATATTATCGCTCCTCTACAGAATATTATCCCCCAAGAATACTCTTTTACATAGGAATTTAATCGTTGGATGAAATGTACTGCAGCGTTCAGGCTATGTTCTGACTGAACGAGCAAATATGTGCAAGACATACATACACCACACATAATACAATGGATTCCTACACATACACCAATACACATATTTTCTATGATTTCCATAGTTTGCCCCTGAAATCTGTATGATTCTGACTGGCCTCTCTGTTCAATCATTTCAGGCGAGAGTATCTTCATTTGCGTGTTGCTAGTCCTGACGTACGCAAAGAGGTATGCAAAGCAGAACCCAGCAGGGTTCTGTAAAGACAGTCTTTAGAGCTAAATCCCTTGCAGACGACCTTCCACCTCTGTAAATACACAACCTGTTTGTATTCCATCCATGGAAAAAAACAAAATGGCGTCGTGTCTTGTTGTGATGCTGGATGTTACAGCTCACTGGTTATTTCAGTAGGTGGAAACCCGAACCTCACCGTGTTGTCTGCTATAGTGAATATAGAGCATAATAATGTCTTACCCCGTCCCTCATTAACCATCTGGGGGGCATGAATACCATACATGTCTGCCCTCTAAATACTGCTGTTTACATGGCACACGCCATATGCTCCTCTCTAGGTTCATGACATGTATGTGTTGTTGGAATACACATTAAGAATACAGACATACACATGCCCAACCCTCACCACCACTTGTAGATGAGGACGGGATATTCTGTTGTGATTCCAGACCTTTGGATATCTCTATAGAACCAGTGTAGCTCAGCTCTTGTCTGTTAGAACCAGAGCCTGTACAGAGACCAGACAGACAGACGTTATGTTGCAGTCTTCCAGGGCTGCAGCTGGAGAGAGTGGGCCAGAGAGCTAATGTGCCATTTTGTCTGACTTCAGATTAGAGCCTAGCAGGGCCGCTTACCCGAGGGTAAACCCAAATACTACCCCGGCTGCTCCCTCCTGCCTGCCTAGACTCTCTCCATCCACAGTAGAATTTTTTTTAAATTAAAATCAGAGAGAGAGGGAGAGCATGCTGCTGGATCCTGATTTCACATTAGTCTTTTGGGCTAAAAAGGAGGAGATAGCTAATACATTCCTCCACAAAATGATTTTGTCTATTAGTCCATTTCACCACCAGCATCACAAATTTCTCTGTGAGAAGTTTGGGGTGGATGAGCTTCGGCAAAAAAAAGGCTGGAAAATTTAGGAAGGAAGGATAGAAGGATGCACGTTAAACATATTTAAATAGGGCCAAGGTCTGAAGGCCCGCAGCCTGCTTGAGGTCTAGACAAAGAGGCATCAAGACACATCTCAGAGTAGTGAATTAGACAAAGGCATGTACCTAGACGATTATGTGACTTAACCTTCTAAAATCGAGAGGGAAGTTGTTTTCGGTGCCTCCACTTCCACAGGCATAAATAAATAAGTACCCGAGGAGAGCCTCAATATAGTCTGAAAAGACTCCAAGCCCCATAACCCTCCTCTTCCCTAGGGGTAACGCCCAGAGCAACCAGAGAAGCCAGACAAAGGCCTGAAGAGTTCCTGGACGAACAACACACAGTTGAACTTCACAGGCACAGAGAGGCCAATTGGTTTGGTTAGTGGCAAATCTACCTCTTTCCTGTTCTCTTTCGTTCTCTCTGTAGTCTGGTGTAATTGACGTTGCAAGAGAACAAGGGATAATAGGGAAAGGAGAGAAAGAAAGGATGAGACCTCATTTTCAGAGGGCTTTCAAGTCTGTACCAGAGCACAGGTTGTTCCGCTCTTTCTTTGAGGCAGAGCGTGTCTTTCATGTTATTGAGATGATGGAGCGCATTCATGAGGGAAGCGGGATGCACTAGTGTGTGTAATTCCATTAGCATGACTTACTCAGGTGGAGGAGTGGAGAGAGAGGAGAGTGGTTAGACAAATGCTGAATGCACACGATCAGAGAAACAAGCACAGATAGGTGGTGGGCCGACACTGAAAACAGTGAAGTTGATCGATCTACGTCGAGGGAGGAGCTGATTTTCTGTATTTATAATATTCTTATGATTACCAGGTCAATTTGTTGGCACTAGGGCTGACCCCATTTAGTCGACTGGTCGATTGTTTGGTCGTACAGCTGTTGGTCGACCAAGATTATTTTGTTGAGCAGTGGCAAATATATTTAAAAAATGTATGGCACACTAGACACCTGTCTGATTCACGCCTGTCTGAGTGGACTAATCCATTGCGGAGGCCTGTCTGAGTGGACTAATCCATTGCGGAGGCCTGTCTGAGTGGACTAATCCATTGCGTAGGCCTGTCTGAGTGGACTAATCCATTGCGGAGCCCTGTCTGAGTGGACTAATCCATTGCGGAGCCCTGTCTGAGTGGACTAATCCATTGCGGAGCCCTGTCTGAGTGGACTAATCCATTGCGGAGCCCTGTCTGAGTGGACTAATCCATTGCGGAGGCCACGGGGGTGGCACACCAGTATCACCAGTAGTACATTTACCATTAATTACCATCATTTCTAATCTACAATGTTTATTTGGTTACAGTAATTTCTGTTAATGCGTTCAATATGTTATTATTACAGTCTTACCGTTGTCATTGTAGGATTGGACACATTGTTTTTGGGGGGTTTATTTCATTCCATTTACTGTATGAGTTGTCAATTTATTCATTGTCTTTTGTTGGAGCGCTCCTGTCGATCTTGAGTAAGGACACAAACCTGATTATGCATAGAAGTGGGCCCAGGCTACCTGGCCTGCGTACAAGTGTAGGCCTATAAATGTGCCCATTTGGGGATACTATTTCTGATTGTCTTAACTCACCGTCACTGTGGAACTTCTCAAAGTAATTTTTTCATAGCCTCAAACAGCAAGTAAACAAAGTCTGTTTTTACATCCAATCAGTTCCTCAACGTAGCCTATTTGAAAAATCATTCCAGCTCTCTCCCTTTTGATAACCGCTCAGCATGAAAGGGGGAAAAAATGTCATGCTCTGATCTGGTTGAGATTCATAAAATAGGCCTACCTGATTACTTCTTATCCCGTGCACAAATAGCCTACATCTGTGTCTGTCTGTCCAGAGCTCACTGTTGCAGGAAACTGATGGCCCAGAATATTTTGTACAATGTAACACGTTTGCTAGCGCATGTTTCATTAGCTATCGCCCTGTCAGTGAATTCAATTTTGAATAATGTCTTGGCATGATTGTCTCATTTCAAGTAACTAGCTGCAGGCTTAATTAAACATTCAATCATATCCACTACCGGTCAAAAGTTTTAGAACACCTACTCATTCAAGGGTTTTTCTTTATTTTTACAATTTTCTACATTGTAGAATAATAGTGAAGACATCAAAACTATGAAATAACACATATGGTATCATGTAGTAACCTAAAAAGTGTCAAAATATATTTTATATTTGAGATCTTCAAAGTAGCCACCCTTTGCCTTGATGACAGATTTTCACACTCTTGGCATTCTCCCAACCAGCTTCATGAGGTAGTCACCTGAAATGCATTTCAATTAACAGGTGTGCCTTCTTAAAAGTTAGTTTGTGGAATTAACCAGCTATTTATTTAACTAAGCAAGTCAGTTATATAAATAAGGATCGGACCCTTTTAAAAAAAATGTTGCCTAAAATGACATACCCAAATCTAACTGCCTGTAGCTCAGGACCTGAAGCAAGGATACCTTTTGATACCTTTTGAAAGGAAACACTTTGAAGTTTGTGAAAATGTGAAATTAATGTAGGATAATATAACACATTAGATCTGGTAAAAGATAATACAAAGAAAAACACATTTTATTATTTTTTCATAATTTTTGAAATGCAAGAGAAAGGCCATAATGTACTATTCCAAGTTAGGCGCAATTTAGATTTTGGCCACTAGATGGCATCAGTGTATGTGCAAAGATTTGGACTGATTCAGTCCTGTTTTCTGTTCAAAATGTTGCACAAATGTGCCTAATTGGTTTATTAATACATTTTCAAGTTCATAACTGTGCACTCTCCTCAAGCAATAGCATGGTATTCTTTCACTGCAATAGCTAGTGTAAATTGGACGGTTCAGTTAGATTAACAATGATTTAAGCTTTCTGCCTATATCAGATATGTCTATGTCCTGGGAAATGTTCTTGTTACTTACAACCTCATGCTAATCACATTAGCCTATGTTAGCTCAACCGTCCCGCGGGGGGAACACCGATCCTGTAGAGGTGTTAAGAACAAATTCTTATTTGCACTGACGGCCTACCCCAGCCAAACCCTCCCTTAACCCGGACAACGCTGTGCCAATTGTGCGCCGCCCTATGGGACTCCCAATCACGGCCGGTTGTGAGACAGCCTGGAATCGAAACAGGGTCTGTAGTGACAGTATTAGCTTTACACTACTTGTCCTTATGTTTTAGTAGTCTTAATTATTACTTGGCATAAACTGATGGTTAAAACGTTCCTTGTCCTGGAATGACATGCTAGCGTAGTGATAAAGTGATAAAGCTATCTGTGACATAGTGATAAAGCTATCTGTTCCTGCTAGCTAGCTGCATATATACTTGTTGTAACTAGCAAGCTATCTACATTACTAAGGTTTCTGCATTCTAAATTGGGAGTAATTTTACAGCTTGCATTGATGGTATAATATTTGTATAACTTAATAGTTAGCTAGGTTACAAATAAATAAGATGACCTGATATCAGTTTGTTGGACCGAGATCTCTCTTGAGCCGTCACTAGCTGTCTACTACCTTAGGTACGGATAATGTGATTGGCAGACGTGATCAGTAGAGACAGTACCATGGATAGTACACAAGCTTTGATTGGTTTACAGTTTAGTGCGCAGCAGCGTTTGCCTATCCAGCTAGCCGTCATAAAAGTAAGTATTTAGAAAAAATGTGCAAGAATTGACATTGCCAACAGAAGAAACAAATATACACAATATGTAAAAACCAGCTCCTCCCTGGACAGAGATTAATCATGTCAAAAACTAAAGCCAATAGCTTGCTACAGCCCACCACCAAAGATGGAAAGGAAATAATCAGCAATTGTCCAGAGAACCAATCACAGGATATTAGCAAGCGATAGCAAATATTCCCATGATGGACAATCATGTTGCTCACCACACCACTCCTAGGTAGGTCTATTGTGGCAGGTAACTCCAATGATAATTGCTTCTACCCAGATACAAAGAGAAAGGGAGGCAGCCACACTACAAGGAGCCTTTATTATCCTCCTGCTGAATTTCATTTTGATTCTCCCCCACAAAGTGCCTTTGTAATAAACATCTGTCCAAATGCTGTTCTGTTGTCCTGTCTGCCTGCCTGTCTGCCTGCCTGTCTGCCTGCCTGCCTGCCTGCCTGCCTGCCTGTCTGTCTGTCTGTCTGTCTGTCTGTCTGTCTGTCTGTCTGTCTGTCTGTCTGTCTGTCTGCCTGCCTGCCTGCCTGCCTGCCTGCCTGCCTGCCTGCCTGCCTGCCTGCCTGCCCGCCTAATCTATATCTACAGTAAATCTATCTCTCTCCTTTTCTCGCTCTCTCTGACACTCACTCCCTTCTTCCTCTCTTATTCACTCAGAATGGATTGTGAATGCAAACCTCAGGGATAGTCAGAGCCAGGACAAAGGCTCTCTTCAAACAGCTACTCTGCAGTGATTGGCCCTCCCTCTAGCCTCCTCCACACAACACAACATCCAGATAGCCTAAGACTCATCCAGCTTTTGGAAGAGAAAATCATGGGATCTAGGCCCAGGATGAGGGGGACTGCTAAGCAGAACACATTGTTTCCTCCAAACATGCAGCTCTTAGAATAAACCACCGTCATGTAACATTGTGATCTGACATGAATCATATTAGACTACTGTATGAGTTGGGTATGATTTTGGAAATAGAAATAGACATGTTGGTACATATCAAATCATATCAAATGTAATTTGTCACATGCGCCGTATACAACAGGAGTAGGTAAACCTTACAGTGAAATGCTTACTTACAAGCCCTTAAGCAACAATGCCGTTATAAGAAAACAAGTGTTAAAAAACGATTTACTAAATAAACGAAAGGAAAAAAACATACTTGGCACTCCGGTACCGCTTGCCGTGCGGTAGCAGAGAGAACAGTCTATGACTAGGATGGCTGGAGTCTTTGACAATTTTTGATCAGGCCTACCAATGTTGTGTCGTCGGCAAACTTAATGAAGTCCAGGATCCAGTTGCAGAGGGAGGTGTTTAGTCCCAGGGTCCGTAGCTTAGTGATGAGCTTTGAGGGCACTATGGTGTTGAACACTGAGCTGTAATCATTGAATAGCATTCTCACATAAGTGTTCCGTTTGCCTAGGTGGGAAAGAGCAGTGTGGAGTGCAAAAAAGATTGCATCATCTGTGGATCTGTTGGGGCGGTATGCAAATTGGAGTGGGTCTAGGGTTTCTGGGATAATGGTGTTGATGTGAGCCATGACCAGCCTTTCAAAGCACTTCATGGCTACAGACGTGAGTGCTACGGGTCGGTTGTCATTTAGGCAGGTTACCTTGGTGTTCTTGGGCACAGGGACTATGGTGGTCTGCTTGAAACATGTTGGTATTACAGACTCGGTCAGGGGCAGGTTGAAAATGTCAGTGAAGACACTTGCCAGTTGGTCAGCGCTTGCTGACAAGTCGTACAAGTCGTGGTAATCCATCTGGCCCTGCGGCCTTGTGAATGTTGACCTGTTTAAAGGTCTTACTCACATCGGCTGCGGAGAGCATGATCACACAGTCGTCCGGAAAAGCTGATGCTCTCATGCGTGCTTCAGTGTTGCTTGCCTCAAAGCAAGCATAGAAGTTATTTAGCTCGTCTGGTAGGCACGTGTCACTGGGCAGCTCGCGGCTGTGCTTACCGTTGCAGTCCATAATAGGTTCTTCAGCCCTGCCACCTCCGATGAGCGTCGGTGCCGGTGTAGTACGATTCAATCTTAGTCCTCTTATTGACGCCTTGCCTGTTTGATGGTTCGTCGGATGGCATAGTGGGATGTCGTATAAGTGTACGGGTTAGAGTCCCGCTCCTTGAAAGCGGCAGCTCTAACCTTTAGCTCAGTGCGGATGTTGCCTGTAATCCATGGTTTCTGGGTTGGGTATGTACAGTCACTGTGGGGACAACCTCATCAATGCTCTTATTGATGAAGCTAGTGACTGATCTGGTGCACTCCTCAATGCCATCGGAAGAATCCCTGAATATATTCCAGTCTGTGCTAGCAAAACAGTCCTGTAGATTAGCATCTGCATCATCTGACAACTTCCTTATTGAGAGAGTCACTGGTACTTCCTGCTTTAGTTTTGCTTGTAGGCATGAATCAGTAGGATTACAAACTAAGTAGACGTATCACATAGATAGTGATTGCAACCTAGGCTTTTTCCATCCTGGCTTTTGCTATGTGGTTTGTACACAGCTCTGTATCCTCACTGCACTGATATGGTTATTTGGAAATGGCCCCTTTCTTTGTCAGGGCACTCTTTGAAAAGCCTTATAACGTTCCTAATTGATGAGTTTGTTTCATTGCTATCATCATATCAAGGCTATCGCTGAGGCAACGTCCTGAATGGCAGCACTGCCCTGAATTACAGTTAATCGAATCAATCACATATTGGATCCAAACATGAATATTCACGTAAAAAAAACACACACTCTATTTCTGTAATATACAAAACCACTCAGTAATTCAAAACCCAGTCATTATTTAGCTACAGTTGTTGTTTCACTCGTTATAATCAAGCCTCCTCTCCAACCCCAATGTAAGATGGCTGCCCTCTGAATAACAGTGATTGCAATAAAACACTAAGCCCACAGGCCATTTGCATATTGAAGGGGGTAATGAGATAGCTAGCTACCTTAGATAATTAGTGCTTAAGGCGTTTAACATCCTGTTTCGACCACAGGGACCGAGTTAACTCACAAGCAATTAAACGACGAGTCATTTGGTCCTGACATTTGAGGTGTTTTTTTTTATGGCATTTGTTTTGCATGTGTGTCACAAAATAGAGCTCATGGCTACACCATAAGGACCCCTTGCTAAGGATATAGTACCCTGTTATAAATGCCTGCTAGGAAACACATGAACAGCCCAAAGATTTTGAAGTGCTGATGCTAATGTTAACGATGATAAATGCTGCCTGGTAAATATTAATGTTGGCAAATGCTTTCCCTAACTGTTGTGCTGACATTTTATTCATTTGGGAAGCCGGTGACACCGACGACAGAGCGATCACTCAATCTTACAAGCGTTGAATTTCAGTCGCAGGCGTCAATTATCTGAAGTTTTATCGCGATTGTGTTAGCTCATTTAAAAAATCATATTTAGATATTGTGTTTGAGCTCCATGGCAACTCTCTATTGTGCACATGCAGTGTAGTGAGTGGAGAGAGTAGCATTTCCACACAGGCAATGAAGAAAGCGAAGGACATCTACATTGGTGCTAGCCCAGCTAACAATTGTAGAGAGAGAGGAAGTTTGTGTAATGTTACCCGTAATGTTCCCCTAATGTTTGAGAGTCCAGTTTTCTGTTAGTTAGGGGAACGTTCTATCTAAGTTAGCAAAAAAAACTTCTTAGAACATTTTTTGCATGTTTTTTTTTGCGTTAGTTAGGAGAACATTCCCTTAATGTCAAACAGAACATACCCAGAGTGTGGTTATCATCTTCTCAGAATATACCATATTAATGTTCTAGACACGTTTCATGGGACGTTGCAAGAACGTTCGTGTCCAGTTTTCTAAGTGTTGGGAGAATATTCCACCAATGTCCCACCAAAACATACACAGAACATGGTTGCCATGTTTTTAGAACATAAAATATTAACGTTCTATACACGTTTCATGAGTCCAATGTTCTGAGGGTGACGGTAATATTCAATCAACGTCCCACCAAACCACTAACCAACGCTCTCTTCTATTCAATATGCCTTATTCATCTCTGGCATCCATCACAACACACAGTACTGTGTTCTCAATCAAGGACTATAACAATGCTGTAGACTTGTTGGATATTGACTGTTGTGTTATATACTGCTTTAGTGAGAGTAAGGGGAAAGAAAATGGCCGCCATCCCAGCCGCCGAGGCTCCTGGGTAAAGCTATGGGGTGTCTGCTGTGACTGAGGCATTTCTCTGGCGGTGTCTCTGGGAGGTGGAGCTTGACTCTGTAGCTGCTCGCCCATCGGGGATGTCACACGCTTTTAACACACCCCATGTCTCCCGGGAATAAGGCAAGAGTGAGGGAGGGAGAAAGGAGAGAGAAAGGAGGGAGGGAGAAAGGAGGGAGAAAGGAGGGAGAGAGGGAGGGAGAAAGGAGGGAAAGAGGGAGGGAGAAAGGAGAGAGAAAAGAGGGAGAGAGGGAGAAAGGTGGGAGGGAGATAAGGAGGGAAGGAGGATACTAGAGAAAATGACAGAGAAAGAGGGAGAGACTTAGAGAGCAAGAGGGAGACAGCAATGGGGTGGGGGGAATTGAATGAGACAATGAATGAGAGAGAGCGAGAGGTGGGAATAACGCAAAATGACACAGAGAAAAGATTCCCTCTGCAAGAGAGAGCCCAATCCACCTTGACTTGAACTTCTGAATTTCTCTATTTTCTTTCTGTTTCCCTTTTAGTGATTACAGCTGCATTACCACATAATACATTACAACTGACCTTATATTTTGGTTACATAAATTGATTTATGATGTTTTTCATGTGCCCAAGGCATGGGTTCATTACAGTGGCTCTACAGGCTCATTGCTGGACTATTAGGCTGATTTGACTCTATAAGGAGAGAAGGAGGGGTGGGAGGGAGTGACGGATGTAAGGAGGGATAGAGGGAAATGAAGGGATATTAGTGGGACCACCAGGGGGTCGTTAACTAGGGCCAAGGCATGGCTCTCGAATGACATGGACTAGCATGGACTGCCGCTGGTGCCTTGTAGATGCACAGCTTCTCAAAGATGTTACTTGTTATGAGGACTATATTAGAACATCTGGCATGGGACACAAGGAGCAGCGTGGAATGCTGCAACCTACACACACACACACACACGCATGCAAGCACACACACACACACACACACAAGCACGCACACACACACACACACACACACACACACACACACACACACACACACACACACACACACACACATGCAAGCACACACACACACACACACACACAAACACACACATGCACGCACGCACACACACACACACACGCACACACACGCAGGCACACACACACACACACACACATATTCCTACCATGTCAGGATATTTGGGTGAATTGTTAGGACATTGGAGTCCTGATGAACTAGGAAAACAAGTAAACATGCACACACACTCTCACACACACACACTCACACACACACACACACACACACTCTCCCACACACACACACACACACACACACACACACACACACACACACACACACACACACACACACACACACACACACACACACACACACACACACACACTCTCTCTCTCTCTTTCACTCACACACACACACACACACACACACACACACACACACACACACACACACACACACACACACACACACACACACACACACACACACACACACACAGACTTTAAACTCCATTAGCAGGACTTGGGGATAGCAACACATGTTTATGTTGCGGCAGGCCAGAAACTCCAGCCTCTCTCTCTAGAACAGAGATCAAGACACAGTAGAGAAATTTTGCCCTGCTTTTTGTCAACCTGTTAATGGGGCATCTCTGTAATAGAGCTTCTCTGCAGACTTCTGATCCCTGCTCCCAGACCAGTTGAGACAATTCCATTACAGACACTGACACCCACGGACTAGATGGCTTTCTGCTACTCCTTCAGATTCATGTGTACTTTATATCCTCAATGCCACAAAGCATCGCCATATATGAAGTGTCTCAGCTGTGAGAAGTGATGACTCTGTATTTGTTAAGCCCCAGCTATGGTTCAGAGAGTTATCAACAACATGGACCGCTGTACAGCCGGCTAAAGCATCATAGCCACAGTGTACTCCAGTTGACTCCAGTGCAATGACCGTGTTGTTGAGCTGTGTTCACCGGGCGCTGATCGATCAGGAATCCAATAAGACTGATGATGTCAATTAATCAAGCTGTCAGCGCTACAGCTACTGCCCAGGGGGCATGCTCAATAGATAGGGAGGGACAGAGACTGGGGCTCTGTTTCATTCCACAAAGAATGTCCTCCCCTCTCCCCTCTGAGCTTCTTTACTTTCTTTCATGGAGCTGATAGGATAGGTGGAATCAATGTGGCTGAAACAAGGTGAGAGCTATTGGTAACACCTACCCAGTTGGTCTTAGTTTTATGAAGAGGAGTGAACGAGGCAGCCCATTATCAGCCTCAAAACATCATCCTGTGACTTTTTCTCTAAAAGTTAAGAGTCACAACATATGACGCTTAAGGCACATAATATGAATATTAACATGAATATTATTCCTGGATTGAGCACAGCCCAGGCAGTTGTACGGAAGGGATATGAGATAAAGTCAATGTGCAGAGTGGGAAGAGGAGACTTACATTATTACTCATTGTGTATTTAAAAAAAGAAACGTGACTTTTCTATTATTTCTCTATTTGCGCTGCATTGTTGGGAAGGCCCCGTAAGTAAGCACTGTAAGTCTAGAGTGCCTTCAGAAAGTATTCATACCCCTTGTCTCATTCCATATTTTGTTCTTACAGCAGGAATTCAAATTAATTAAATGTTGTTTTTTCCCACCCATTTACACACAATACAACATAATGAAAAAGTGAAGAAAAAAACATTTAGATTTTTTTTTTGCTAATCTATTGAAAATAATATACAGAAATATCCCTGAGTCAATACATGTTAGAATGACCTTTGGCAGTGATTACAGCTGTGAGTCTTCCACACCTGGCTTGTACAATATTGCCCATGTATTCTTTTCAAAAGTCTTCAAGTGCTGTCAAATTGGTTCAAGCTCTGTCAAGCCTTGCCATAGATTTTCAAGCAGATTTAGGTAAAAACTGTAACTCGGCCACCCTGGAAAATTCACTCTCTTCTTGGTAAGCATTCACTCTCTTCTTGGTTGGCCTTGTGTTTTAGGTTATTGTCCTGCTGAAAGGTGAATTAGTCTCCCAGTGTCTGGTGGAAAGCAGACAAAACCAGATTTTCCTCTAGGATTTTGCCTGTGCTTAGCTCCATTCCATACATTGGTTATCCTGAAAACTTCCCCAGTCCTTAATGATTACAAGCATACCCATAACATGATGCAGCCAGCACTATGCTTGAAAATATGGAGAGTGGTACTCAGTAATGTGTTGTATTGGATTTACACTAAAAATAACACTTTGTTTTCAGGTCAAAAAGTTAGGTGCTTTACCAAATTTTTTGCAGTATTACTTTAGTGCTTTGCTGCAAACAGGATGCATGTTTTGGAATATTTGTATTCTGTACAAGCGTCCTTCTTTTCACTCTGTCAATTAGGTTAGTATTGTGGAGTAAATACAATGTTGTTGATCCATCCTCAGTTTTCTCCTTTCACAGCCATTAAACCGTGTAACTGTTGTAAAGTCTCCATTGGCCTCGTGGTGAAATCCCTGAGCGGTTTCCTTCCTCTACGGCAACTGAGTTAGGAAGGACCCCTGTATCTTTGTAGTGACTGGGTGTATTGATACACCATCCAAATTGTAACTAATAACTTCACCATGCTCAAAGGGATATTCAATGTAATGTTTTATTTTCTTTACCCATCTACTTAACTCAGGCTGTTGCGTACATCATGCCTCAATGTCAATAGGAGACGTGCCTTAACATACGAGTGATGCGCACAGATGTGAAATTACTGCGAAATCAAGTCCTAAGAGACACATACTGACTTTTATGACATGAATCAGTCATGAGAAAACTTGCTTGAAAATATGACTAATGCACGCAGATGTTAAGAGTGAATGCTGAGACTCTTGCCGGAGTTTTATCAACTGCTGGTTTTCGCTGTAATCGGAGGACCAGAACAAATATTTGTATTGATTATCTGACAGTATGCCTAATTCATACTGTATGCCCTATAAGAATTTCAAGCTGTGTGTATGAATATTCTGTATTTCATTGAGTGTTATTGGACTAGAGGCAGTGGTAACCACATGCAGGCTATTCCACCATCTCAGGAAATATAACTGAGTCACGTTATTTCATGGACATTGAATAAATAGATGACATGCCTGTCCTTTTGTTTGTTTTACCTGTTCTAAATGCGTTTGGGACACGTCTACATGTGTTTAGTAATTTGCCGTACGTTAGATGTAATTATTGGATGCTCAGTTTGTTTGCTATCTTTAGAAATTTTGCATGATTCATCTTCAAATGGCTATCTATAACAATATTTATTCTGGATGTTTGCCATATGTACTGTATATCCATGTAAGAGGCTTTGATATATGTTGTTGATATATCATGTATTTTATACAGTCTTCTGCATCATGCAGATGATAGATTTTCCGTGTAAAATCCATTGAAGTTCCTCTATATATTGTCAAACTTTGCAATGAAGCCCGCATCTGCTCCCTCTGTCACATAGTATTATGGCGAATTGAGTTTTGTCATGAAGCTGTAGAGGCCAGACTCAGAGGCTGTGGTAGTTTAGGTCCCATCTCCACTCCATAAAGTATGGTATGCAGCATGGTCAGGAGAACAGTTTGCTGCTACAACACCACTGGTGCTCTGTCCTGTGTGTTCTGTTGTATTGTGCTGTCAGAGCACATTCCGTCTAACTGTTACTCTCTGATAGAGTGAATCTGAATGAATGCGTGCACACAATGCCCACACACCAAGTTTGTGTCAAGAACTGCAACGCTGCTGGGTTTTTCACGCTCAGCTGTTTCCCGTGTGTATCAAGAATGGTGCACCACCTAAAGGACATCCAGCCAACTTGACACAACTGTGGGAAGCGTTGGAGTCAACATGGGCCAGCATCCCTGTGGAACGCTTTCAACACTTTGTAGGGGGCTAATGATTGTTCTTAAGCATGACGCAATGTGCAGTGCCTGGATACAGCCCTTAGCCATGTTATATTGGTCATATACCACTAACCCCTGAGGTGCCTTATTGCTTTTATATACCGGTTGCCAACACAGTAAGGCAAGGAACGACACATCTAAATTGAAAGTGTTGCTTTAATAAATACCTTAAAGTATTCCGAACAAAAGTCTTGTTGCTAGACTGGTTGCTATGCAACATAACCGCAGGCTAGCTAGCAAGCTTACATTAAATGTATGCAAAAACTGAGCATTAGCGTCACTTCTCGAGTGACTAACACAAGCCAATTGTTTACTAATGTTGATCTGAATGTTGCCATTTATTGTGTACGAATAAATTTGTTCCCACATGTTATCGTTTGTTGTTGGCTTGCCCATGTTGTCGTTTGTTGGCACCACGCTGCTGGATAATGGATGCCGTTCTTTTAGCTGGGGAGGCTGCTGCTGTGTTGTCACCATTCTCCACTGCTTCCTCGCTTCCAGATTTGGCCTCCAGTAACTTTGAAGAGAGGTTTTGAATCTGTCTCCTCTGACAGACATTATTATCGTGCCTCTAGCCCGGCAACCGACCGTTTCTGGATCATGGCGGTTCGGAGGTATTGGTTTGTGTAGTTTGCAGATCTTTGGCAACATTGCTGCGAGGGTGTTCACTCACATCGGCTTCTTTGTGTTCATGAAACATATAAGACAAAATAACATTAGGCTAATAGTTAGGTCTACATAACTACCGGTTATATTGCCAGAGAACATTAGAATGATTTAGCTAGCTAACAGTTACATACCATATGATTCTGACTGCTTTCCATTTCGGGTGTAGGTACAACGCCGGGGTGTCGGAGGGACAGATACTTCATTAGGGAAGCTACCAGGCAGAGGAGATCACCCGGCAGTTCAAACATGAATCCCCCTCCACCGTTCCTGTTCTTCTCTTGTAGGTCCTTGTGATTTATTGTTGGTTCATTGAAAGAGTGAATTTCATACTGTAGGCCATTCTCGTCTGTACAGGTTTCAGCAGATGGTTTCCCTCCTTCCCCCTTCGCCCAAAATGAATGTGAACATCAAACCACACTTTGTTCACCGAACCCTCAGGTGTTTCAGTGTCCAGAGCCTTGGATTTTTTGATGAACTGCACTTCCTGTTCACATTGTTGCTCGTTGTGAATTCATTGTCCTTCTGTATGTATACTCCATGCTAAACTGAGAGGGAGGTCATTGATATGTCGGTTCAAACCGGATCTGAGTCCAGCATAGTTGCTAATCCCATGTTCATCGCCATTCATGTTCCTCGCTGAACCATAGAAGTCCCGTAGAAGGAAGTTCAGCACCACTTTTGTTGAATTCCAAAACTCACAATGTACCCCTTTTTCTGCGCACCAGTCAGTGAAGCAGGTACGTGCCCACTTTATTTGTTTCACGGTGTTCTTTTATTTTTGGTTTTTGTCACAAGTTCATCTAAACGCTTCTTTTCTACATCGGCATGTCCAACTGTTGTTAAAGTAGCCATTTTATCAATTTGAAAAGGCTAAGCGTCATCATAGTCATGGTATACGGTCTCACATGTACATGGCTGAATGCTGTTTTTGCCAATCAACATACACAGTATCCAAACTAGCCAGTTCATAACAGTATGTAAGTGTGGTATAAGTCTCAAATCCAAACAAATTTGTCACATGCTGGTGAAGACTTTATCCTGAAGTGCTTGCTTACAAGCCCTCCCCAATGATGTAGAGTTTAAAACTAATAATAGATACATATAAAATAGAAACACAAGAAAAATAAAATACACCAGAACTACATACAGTGAGTACCAGTACCAGTCTGTGGGGGACAATCAGAGAATCAGCAACTACGTCTGTTGATTTGGCTTGTTAGTAACTAATATCCCAACTTAGACTATCACTCTCTTGATCCAATCAAAACTCTCAACCCCAACTCAACCCCAATCCAATGCAATAAATATATTATTACTGCACTAGTTTTCTCCCTATCTGGTTCCACATAGTCTTTCCTCAGTAGGGTAGTCCAAAATCCACCTGCAGTTGCAATACGTACAGCTTCCCAGCCCTCCAACAGTCAGTCTTTACAGGTCCCTTGTGAAGCTGTGATGTGGCCATACTGATCCCAGCCCTGTATATAACCCCGATGATGGATGACGGGGCCCAACCGTCTTATCTGCAGAGTTGAAGGTCTCACATGGCAGTCAGCAGAGGGATACTCTGGTGCTCTACGACAGTCTACAGGGCCTGTCTACACTGCAGTCTACAGGGCCTGTCTACACTGCAGAATCACAACAGTTGCTTCTGTGCTGGAGGGAAATTGACAAAAGCACATTGGCATCGCAATGTGCCGACTGCCTCAGAGCTCGTTGTGTGACAATACTGTGCTGAATGTGTGTGACAGTACTACTGTATATGGCATTGAGGCACTTAGAGTTCCCATACAGCTGTGTAGGTGTCACGTTCCTGACCTGTTTTCTGTTGTTTTGTATGTGTTTAGTTGGTCAGGACGTGAGCTGGGTGGGAATTCTATGTTGTGTGTCTAGTTTGTCTGTTTCTATGTCCAGCCTAATATGGTTCTCAATCAGAGGCAGATGGTAATCGTTGTCCCTGATTGAGAATCATATATAGGAGGCTTGTTTTGTGTTGGGATTTTGTGGGTGTTTGTTTCCTGTCTCTGTGATTGTCTGCACCAGATAGGTCTGTGTCAGTTTTTGCACATTTGTTATTTTGTATTGTTGTTTGTAGTGTTTCACTTGTTCTTTATTAAACATGTTTAACACTAGCCGCGCTGCACTTTGGTCCTCTCCTTCACCCCTGGAAGAAAACCGTTACAGTAGGGACTGGTTAATGGTTGAATGCAGGTAAAACTAAGTATATGTTATTAGAACGCACCTCTAGAACGCATCAAAATAACTCAGACGATTTAAGCATATGTACTTTGGATGGTGTCCATATTGATTGAGTCCCTGCTGACAAGTATCTGGGCATCTGGAGAGATTAAAAGCTGTCTTTTTAAAAGCATATTGACGAGTTAGTTAAGAAGCTATTAAGAAGTTAGTTAAGAAACCCCTATTACTAGCCTATTCAACCTCTCTTTCGTATCGTCTGAGATCCCCAAAGATGCACCTCAGCCACGCTCAAGGTCCTAAACGATATGCTAACCGCCATCGAAAAAAGACAGCCGTCTTCATCGACCTGGCCAAGGCTTTTGACTCTGTCAATCACAGCATGCTTTTCGGCATACTCAATAGCTTTGGTTTCTCAAATGACTGCCTCGCCTGGTTCACCAACTACTTCTCAGATAGTGTGATAGTTCAGTGTGTAAAATCCGAGGGCCTGTTGTCCGGACCTCTGGCAGTCTCTATGGGGGTGCCACAGGGTTCAATTCTCGGGCCGTCTCTTTTCTCTGTATATATATCAATGATGTCGCTCTTGCTGCTGGTGATTCTCTGATCCACCTCTACGCAGACGACACCATTCTGTATAAATCTGGCCCTTCTTTGGACATTGTGCTAACAAACCTCCAAACGAGCTTAAACGCCATAACACTCTCCTTCCGTGGCCTCCAACTGCTCTTAAATGCAAGTAAAACTAAATGCATGCTCTTCAACCGATTGCTGCCCGCACCCTCCCGCCCGACTAGCATCACTACTCTGGACAGTTCTGACCTAGAATATGTGGACAACTACAAATACCTAGGTCTGGCTAGACTGTAAACTCTCCTTTCAGACTCACAATAAGCATCTCCAATCCAAAATGAAATCTAGAATTGGCTTCCTATTTTGCAACAAAGCCTCCTTCACTCATGCCGCCAAACTTACCCTCTTAAAACTGACTATCTTACCGATCCTTGACTTCGGCGATGTCATTTACAAAATAGCCCCCAACACTCTACTCAGCAAACTGGATGTAGTCTATCACAGTGCCATCCGTTTTGTCACCAAAGCCCCATATACTACCCACCACTGCGACCTGTATGCTCGTTGTCTGGCCCTCACTACATATCCGTCGCCAAACCCACTGGCTCCAGGTCATCTATAAGTCTTTGCTAAATAAAGCCCCACCTTATCTCAGCTCACTGGTCACCATAGCAACACCCACCCGTAGCACGCGATCCAGCAGGGATATTGCACTGGTCATCCCCAAAGCCAACACGTACTTTGGCCACCTTTCCTTCCAGTTCTCTGCTGCCAATGACTGGAACGAATTGCAAAAATCTCTGAAGGTGGAGTCTTATATCTCCCTCTCTAACTTTAAGCATCAGCTGTCAGAGCAGCTTACCAATCACTGTACCTGTACACAGCCAATCTGTAAATAGCACAGCCGACTACCTCATCCTCATATTACTACTTACCCTCTTGCTCTTTTGCACCCCGGTATCTCTACTTGCACATCATCATCTGCACATTTATCACTCCAGTATTAATACTAAATAGTAATTATTTTATTAATTGCATTATTTTACTATTTATTGCCTACCTCCCTACTCTTCTACATTTGCACGCACTGTACAATATTTTTCAAATTTTCATTGTTTTGTGTTATTGACTGTATGTGTGATTATGTGTAACTCTGTGTTGTTGTTTTTGTTGGACTGCTTTGCTTTATCTTGGCCGGGTCGCAGTTGTAAATGAGAACTTGTTCTCAACTGGCCTACCTGGTTAAATAAAGGTGAAATAAAAAATAAAAATATAAAAAAGATGAGAATAGAAATGGGCTTCTTCTGTAGAAATTGGTCCTGCCTCTTGATAAATAGTAGAGAGCAGATTATCCAGTCGACGTCCCTATCGGTCCTAGACTATAGCGACATCATCTATTTGAACACAGCTGCTACTTCATTAAAGCCGTTAGATGCAGTTTTTCATAGCGCACTGTGCTTTATTACGAGCGACAATTGTATCACTCATCACTGGATTCTCTACCAGGAAGTTGGTTGGCCCTCTGATGTCACATAGGTTGGTACATTCCTAGGTTTTCATTTATAAAGCCCTTTAACAAAAAGTCCCACTTTACCTAACATCATTACTAAACGTTAGGCAGTACATACAAGTAACCTCTCCTGGTCTCAGGGATGGCTAACTCTGGAAAGCGTTTCGGGTTTTTTGCACCTTATTTGTGGAACAATCTTCAAATTGTTCTGAGATGTGATGTTTTGGTGCCTCTTGGCCAGTTCAGAACGCTGATTGAGGACATTTTTACTGATGAATCGCTTTGTTTTTATCACCGTGTTTTTCTTTCTGTCTGCTTGTGTTTTGTCTTTTTATTTTAATGTGTGTATTTTCGGTCATTTCTGTAATTCAGGGCTCATCTGTAAAAGAGACCTTGGTCTCAGTATGACTCCCTGATAAAATAAGGTTAAATAAAAAATGACAAATTCAGATATAGGGCTTTTGTTTACAATGTTGTACATAATGGAAGGGACATTCTATGGTGTGGAGATGTACAGAGTGTCAGTGCTCTTTGCCAAAAGTGTGTGCGTGTGTGTGTGTGCTCACGTTTGTGTGTGTGTTTATAGGTCTGCTTGTTAAAAAAGCATGCGGCTGTGAAACGAGCACCTAATTAAACACAATCTGCTCCTGAGCACAGATGACATCATAAAAGAGAGCCCATCCAGCATCCTTTAGGCACTTCCTGTCCCTAACCACCGCCCCACTAACCCTCCCTCACCCCTCCTGTTCTCCCCAGCCCCCACCTCTGCAGTGTGACACACAGCCCTGGGCCGTGTTACTGGATGATAACACTGATCAACATTCACCTGGCTCACCATGTCATCATCTCTCTCTCTCTCTCTCTCTCTCTCTCTCTCTCTCTCTCTCTCTCTCTCTCTCTCTCTCTCTCTCTCTCTCTCTCTCTCTCTCTCTCTCTCTCTCTCTCTCTCTCTCTCTCTCTCTCTCTCTCTCTCTCTCTCTCTCTCTCTCTCTCTCTCTCTCTCAGGACCTTAATTAAACTTCTTGACAACCAAAAGCACTGCGAGTGTGGTCTTTCTCTCTCTCTCTCTCTCTCTGTGTTTCTTCATCTATTTCTCTCTTTCTCTAATACTCTACAGCTGTCTCTCTCTCTCTTCATCTATTTCTCTCTATCTCTCTCTGTCGCTCTCTCCCTCTCTCTCTCTTTCTGTTTCCTTCCTTCCTTCCTTCCTTCCTTCCTTCCTTCCTTCCTTCCTTCCTTCCTTCCTTCCTTCCTTCCTTCCTTCCTTCCTTCCTTCCTTCCTTCCTTCCTTCCTTCCTTCCTTCCTTCCCCATCTCTCTATTCCCTCCCAATTACTCACCCCCTCTCACCCCCCTGAGTGCCAGGAAGGGGAGAGGAGCGGCGGCGGTTCTCACGAAAGTGATAGCTTCCCCATTGAGTGTGTGTGTGTGTGTGTGTGTGTGTGTGTGTGTGTGTGTGTGTGTGTGTGTGTGTGTGTGTGTGTGTGTGTGTGTGTGTGTGTGTGTTTGCATGTGTGTGTGTGTTTGCATGTGTGCGTGTGCATATGTGTGTGTTAGAGATGTTGCAGAGCCGTGTTGACAGCCCAGACCCCCTCTTCTCTAACTGTCTGTCACTTCCTGCCATTTCTCATCTGTCCGCCCGGCGACTGTTTACTCCTCTACCTCGTGATTGGCACGCACACAATTATTGGGCTATTTTTAACCAATCTGGTCTCAGACAGAGCTTTTAGGGAGATTTTTTTTGTGCTGCACTGCTGATGTTAAACATTGAAAATGCTTAGGACGTTGATGCATATACTGCTGGTGTCATGATAGATTGCTGAATACGTAATGGAATAAAATGAAAGGGCCGGTGCAATATGAATGTATTACAATTAGATTTTCTGTGCCGCAATGCATAAATCTCAAAGTCCATAACTGCATATGCAAGTTTGGTAGAGAAGAACACACCTTCTATAGAGTTCCCAGGCCAATGATGCAGAGTACATCTGCTGCTGAGAGTCTATTCAGGGTCATGTTCATTAGGGCACATCATAAAACGGTGTAAAATGTTTCTTATTGGACAGGTCTAGGTTGTCCCTCCCTGTTTTTGTCTGTTTTCTTCTGTTTGCAGCCTAATGAACACAGCTCTGGTCTGTCATGCTAGGTGTGTAGTTTGCATCTGTCTCATAGCATACTGTTTCCCAACATGTTGGATTATGACCACTGGAGGGTTAGCCAACACCTCTTCTCCCTCTCTCCTCTCTCTCACCACACTTCTCCTCCCTCTCACCCCCCTCTGTCCTCCCTCTCACCCCCCTCTCTCCCCTCTCTCACCCCTCTCTCCTCCCTCTTCCCTCTGTTCCCTCTCTCCTCCCGCTCACCTTCTCTCTCCTCCCCCTTACCCCCTCTCTCCTCCCCCTCTCTCCTCCCTCTCACCCAGTCTCTCCTCCCTCTCACCTAGTCTCTCCTCCTAGTCTCACACACTCTTCCCCCTGGTAGAGGTGTTTTATGGTGAGGCAGATCAGACATAGACAGACAGGTTGGTGTTAGATAATATAATAGATACTACAGATCTCTGGTCCCTAAGAGGCTGTAGTTTGACCTTCATTCCAACCAGCAATGACACACGCACGCACGCACGCACGCACGCACGCACGCACGCACGCACGCACGCACGCACGCACGCACGCACGCACGCACACACACACACACACACACACACACACACACACACACACACACACACACACACACACACACACACACACATACATACATACATACATACATACATACATACATACATACATACATACATACATACATACATACACACATGCATACATACATGCATACCTACATACATACATACGTACATACATACGTACATACATACGTACATACATACGTACAGACAAATACATACTGCACACACACACACACACACACACACACACACACACACACACACACACACACACACACACACACACACACACACACACTGGAGGGACCTGTGGAATCTTGAGCACGGATTAGGTCTCTCATGTTGCCTCTCTCTGTGTGTGTGTGCGTGTGCAGAAGGGTGACAGATAATGTCATTGGGTCTGTTTCCCCCAGCTTTGCTCTATCGTTCACTCTGCTATACTGACATACTGACATAGGCTGAGAACTATTCAATAAAAATCTCAATCTCAGCTCCCTTTGTGTGGTTAAAAACAGATTTGATAAAAAATGTATTTGAAGACGGCCAGGCCATTTTATCAGCCAATGAAAACAGAGTTAGAACCCTCCAACCTCCACATCCATGCTGTGTGTCATCTTCTTAAAACTTCTTAGTGATCCCTTCGCGCGCCAATCCCTTTAACGGGATTGATTTGACAACACCCAGTGAAATAGCAGCTCGCCAAATTCAAAAACAGAAATACTCATAATAATAATTCATAAATCATACAAGTGTTCTACATCGGTTTAAAGATCAACTTCTTGTTAATCCAGCCACAGTGTCAGATTTCAAAAAGGCTTTACCGCGAAAGCAAACCATGTTATTATCTGAGGACAGCACCCCATCAAACAAACACAGACAATCATATTTCAACCCGCCAGGCGCGACACAAAAGTCAGAAATAACGATATAATTAATGCCTTACCTTTGAAGATCTTCTTCTGTTGGCACTCCAATATGTCCATTAAACATCACAAATGGTCCTTTTGTTCGATAAATTCCATCGTTATATCCCCAAAATGTCCATGTATTTGGCACGTTTGATTCACAAAATACACCGGTTCCAACTCGCGCAACATGACTACAAAGTATCTAATAAGTTACCTGTAAACTTGATCCAAACATTTCAAACAACTTTCCTATTCCAACTTTAGGTATTTTTAAACGTAAATAATCGATAAAATTTAAATAAACTGTGTTCAATACCGGACAAAAACAAAGTGGAGCGAGCTTTCAGGTCGCGCGCCCCAACCACAACAGGACACTTGGCTCGACTCCCAGAAAGGAAATGGCTACTTCTTCATTTCTCAAAGGAAAAACATCAACCAATTTCTAAAGACTGTTGACATCTAGTGGAAGCGATATGAACTGCAAGCAAGTGCCTAAGAAATCTAGATCCCCATAGAAAACCCATTGAAAAGAGAGTGACCTAAAAAAGAAAAATCCTGGATGGTTTGTCCTCGGGGTTTCACCTGCCAAATAAGTTCTGTTATACTCACAAACATAATTTTAACAGTTTTAGAAACTTTAGAGTGTTTTCTATCCAAATATACCAATACCAATTATATGCATATCCTAGCTTCTGGGCCTGAGTAGCAGGCAGTTTACTTTGGGCACACTTTTCATCCGGACATGAAAATAGTGCCCCCTAGCCTTAAGAAGTTTTTAAGTGGAGAGCTATTTAGACTAAATATGCCAATTACAGTAGTGTAGTTTCACAAATTAACTCATGTATCTTTTCAGGCTCTGTCTTCCTGTAGATAAGGCTCAATTTAATTACATTTTGTTTTATTTAACCTTTATTAACTAGACAAGTCAGTTGAGAACAAATTCTTATTTACAATGACGGCCCGCCCTCCAAGTGTCATTGGCTCATTACTCTTAATGTGAGCTCCAATATACACTCATGCAAGCGGACACGCGAGTGTGTACACACACACACACACACACACACACACACACACACACACACACACACACACACACACACACACACACACACACACACACACACACACACACACACACACACACACATACCTCTTTCTCACACGTCACTCAATGGTGCTAACCCTTTCCTCATTAGCAAACACAGTGCTGTACACTCTTATGCCGCATGTCCATGGAGAATTACCACACCAGTTTTTTATGTTAATGTACACTCTAGTGTTTCCATAGCTAGGGCTGACAGTGAGACTTGTGAAGAGCAGAATCAACAACCTATGCATAGTCAAATCAGTTGCTTTGTGTGAAGGTGTTAAAATTACCAGTTAGCCATTGTTATGTAAACGTTAGCTGAAAAGTACCAGTGGTCTGGCTTTGGCTCCAAGTCAGAGCAGGTCCGCTGGAGCCAGGGCCCAGTGAGACAGGGGTGATCATATAATTATAATGGTAATCATATAGTAGTCATATAGTAGTCATATAGTAGTCCTAATGTAGTCATATAGTAGTCCCATAGTAGTCCAATAGTAGTCCAATAGCAGTTATATAATAGTCATATAGTAGTCCAATAGCAGTTATATAATAGTCATATAGTAGTCCAATAGTAGTCCAATAGTAGTCCAATAGCAGTTATATAATAGTCATATAGTAGTCCAATAGCAGTTATATAATAATCATATAGTAGTCACATAGTATTTATATAGTAGTCATATAGTAGTTATATTGTAGTCATATAATATTCATACAGTAGTGATATAGAAGTTATATAATACTCATATAGTAGTCATATAGTAGTTATATTGCAGTCATATAGTAGTAATATCGTGGTCATATAATAGTCATATAGCGCCATAGTAGTCATATACTAGTCATTAAGTAGTAATATAGTAGTCATACATTAGTCATATTGTAGTCATATAGTAGTCATACAGTAATCATATAGTAGTTATATAATTTGTATATAGTAGCCATATAGTAGTTATATAGTAGTTATATAATATTCATATAGTAGTCATATAGTAGTTGTGTAATATTCATGTGGTAGTCATTTAGTAGTCATATAGTAGTTATATATTATTCATATAGTAGTCAAATAGTAGTCATGTAGTTATATACTATTCATATAGTAGTCACATAGTAGTCATATAGTAATCATATAATAGGTAGATAATATTAATATAGTAGTCATATAGTAGGTATATAATATTAATATAGTAGTCATATAGTAGGTATATAATATTATTATAGTAGTCACATAGTAGTCATATAGTAATCATATAATAGGTAGATAATATTAATATAGTAGTCATATAGTAGGTATATAATATTAATATAGTAGTCATATAGTAGTCATATAGTAGTTATATATTATTCATATAGTAGTCATATAGTAGGTATATAATATTAATATAGTAGTCATATAATAGGTAGATAATAGTCATATAGTAGTCATATAGTAGTCATATAGTAGATATATAATATTCATATAGTGGTTATATAGTAATCATATAATAGGTAGATAATATTAATATAGTAGTCATATAGTAGGTATATAATATTAATATAGTAGTCATATAGTAGGTATATAATATTAATATAGTAGTCACATAGTAGTCATATAGTAATCATATAATAGGTAGATAATATTAATATAGTAGTCATATAGTAGGTATATAATATTAATATAGTAGTCATATAGTAGTCATATAGTAGTTATATAATATTCATATAGTAGTCATATAGTAGGTATATAATATTAATATAGTAGTCATATAATAGGTAGATAATAGTCATATAGTAGTCATATAGTAGTCATATAGTAGATATATAATATTCATATAGTGGTTATATAGTAATCATATAATAGGTAGATAATATTAATATAGTAGTCATATAGTAGGTAGATAATATTAATATAGTAGTCATATAGTAGGTATATAATATTAATATAGTAGTCATATAGTAGGTATATAATATTCATATAGTAGTCATATAGTAGGTATATAATATTAATATAGTAGTCATATAGTAGGTATATAATATTCATATAGTAGTCATATAGTAGTCATATAGTAGATATATAATATTCATATAGTGGTTATATAGTATTCATACAGTTGTCATATAGTAGTCATATAGTAGGTATATAATATTCATATAGTAGTCATATAGTAGGTATATAATATGCATATAGTAGTCATATAGTAGTCATATAGTAGGTATATAATATTCATATAGTAGTCATATAGTGGTTATATAGTATTCATACAGTTGTCATATAGTAGTCATATAGTAGGTATATAATATTCATATAGTAGTCATATAGTGGTTATATAGTATTCATACAGTTGTCATATAGTAGTCATATAGTAGGTATATAATATTCATATAGTAGTCATATAGTAGGTATATAATATTCATATAATAGTCATATAGTAGTCATATAGTAGTCATATAGTAGGTATATAATATTCATATAGTAGTCATATAGTAGGTATATAATATTCATATAGTAGTTATATAGTAGTCATATAGTAGTCATATATTAGTCTTATAGTAGTGATATAGTAGTCATATAGTAGTCATATAGTAGGTATATAATATTCATATAGTAGTCATATAGTAGTTATATAATAGTCATATAGTAGTCATATAGTAGTCATATAGTAGGTATATAATATTCATATAGTAGTCATATAATAGTCATATAGTAGTCATATAGTAGTCATATAACAGGTATATAATATTCATATAGTAGTCATATAGTAGTTATATAATAGTCATATAGTAGTTATATAGTAGTCATATAGTAGTCATATATTAGTCTTATAGTAGTGATATAGTAGTCATATAGTAGTCATATAGCGGCTATATAATATTCATATGGCAGTTATATAATATTCATGTAGTATTCACATAGTAGTCATATATTAATAATATAATATTCACATAGTAGTCATATAGTACCCATATAGTAGTTATATAATATTCATATAGTATTCATATAGTATTTATATAGTGGTCATACAGTAGTCCCATAGTATTCCTATAGTAGTCATATAGTAGTTATTTAGTAGTTAAATAATTCTCATATGGTTGTCCTATAGTAGTCCTATAGTAGTCATATAGTAGTTATATACTATTCATATCATAGTCATATAGTAGTCCTAGTATCCCTATTGTATCCCTATAGTCGTCCTATAATAGCAATATAGTAGTCCTATAGTAGTCCTATAGTAGGTAGTAGTCCTATAGTAGTCCTATAGTAGGTAGTAGTCCTATAGTAGTCCTATAGTAGGTAGTAGTCCTATAGTAGTCCTATAGTAGTCCTATAGTAGTCTGATAATTGTCCTATAGTAGTCCTACAGTACTTCTATAGTAGTCCAGTAATAGTCATATAGTAGTCCTTTGGTAGTTCTATAGTAGTCTGATAGTAGTCCTATATTATTCCTATATTAGCCCTACAGTACTTTGATAGTAGTCCTATAGTAGTTCAACAATAATCGTTTAGTAGTCCTATAGTAGTTCTATGTAATATTGTTTGTATGTGATATCGATTATGTTCCTGATTCATAAGGGTTTTGCTTTTTCCAAATACTTTACTGTACCGCTGAAACATTCACTCTTCCACATTCATCCTATTACATCCATAAACATATTCACTCAAAGTCCCATCAACCTGCATATTCCGTATGAGCTGTCTCTCCCATCTCTTCTCCCAGCAGTCTATCCTCTCCCATCTCTTCTCCCAGCAGTCTATCCTCTCCCATCTCCCCTGTCTATCTCTGAGTCTTAGACGGTGAACACTGTGTCATGTCCCAGGGGAGGGGCAGGTGTGCATGACTTCATCTACCTGAGCCTCTGTGCGTGTCTCTGCATGTGTTGTGAGTGGGTGGGACCCCCTGCACGCAGGGAATAAGGCTGAATTAAAAGGGATTTAATGGAGCCAAGTGGTAGAGACGTGGGTTTCAAAACTCTGATTGCTAGGCCGGCTCCCTATAATGAGAGGAATTACAGAGCTGATGGTGTTAGATTAGAGCGTCTTAGAGAACGCAGAACACAAAGAGGGGTGGAAAGCTGGAAAAAAGGGAGATGGAGAGAGAGTGAGAGAGAGGATTGAAGGCTGGGATTGTAAATGTGTTATGCGTTTGATTCTGCTCCAGGCCTGAGATAGAGAAGAAGAGCAGGAGGGAGGGGGGGAGGGAGCAGGGAGGGGAAAGGAGGGAGCAGGAAGGGGAAAGGAGGGAGGGGAGGAGGGAGTAGGGAGGGGGCAGGGATGGGAAAGGAGGGATGGGAGGGAGCAGGGAGGGGAAGAAGGAGTAGGGAGGGGAGGAAGGAGTAGGGAGGGGAAAGGAGAGAGGGGGGGAGGGAGTAGGGAGGGGAAAGGGGGGAGGGAAGGAGGGAGTAGGGAGGGGAGGAGGGAGCAGGGAGGGGAAAGGAGGGAGGGGATGAGAGAGCAGAAAGGGGAAAGGAGGGAGGGAGGGGGAGTGGAGGAGGCAGCAGGGAGGGGAAAGGAGGGAGGGGGAGGAAGTGGAGGAGAGAGCAGGGAGGGGAAAGGAGGGAGCAGGGAGGGGAGGAGGGAGCAGGAGGAGGATTAGGGGGAGGGGAGGAGGAAGTAGGAAGGGGAAAGTAGCGAGGGGAGGAGGGAGCAGAAAGGAGGGAGGGGAGGAGGGAGCAGGGAGTGGGAGGAGGGAGCAGGGTGGGGAGAAGGGAGCAGGAGGGGGATTAGGGGGAGGGGAGGAGGAAGTAGTGAGGGGAAAGTAGGGAGGGGAGGAGGGAGCAGAAAGGAGGGAGGGGAGGAGGGAGCAGGGAGGGGAGGAGGGAGGAGGGAGCAGGGGAGGAGGGAGCAGGGGAGGAGGGAGCAGGGTGGGAGATAGAGAGAAGAAGAAGAGAATAAATATCTACATTCCTGTCACTTTGTAGAAAAAGAGAAGCTTTTGGTTATTAAATCGTTGACAGCGTCTGACAGTGATATGGCTCCATTTGTCGCAGTCTTATCTCGGCGACGACTGGAATTCAAAAGAGCCCAAGTGTCAGAGAGTGGCGACAGGTGTTTGTGTACCCTTAACATTAATGTGATACATACTTATCAATATATTGTCACGCTGAACATCTTTTCATTGGATTGCATCAGTAAAGCTTTTTTGGCTTGGGTAACATGCACCTTCAGCTGTAATGAGGTTTGGAATGCTGTCAAATCTGCTATGTAATGCATGTTATCATGGCATGTGATCATGCATGTTTTACATATTCTGAATTTTGATATCTGTCCATGATACCCACTATATATATATATTTTTTTTTAAATCTCACAAAATGTCAAATCTATAACTACCTTTTCAATGATATAATGTAACATATGTTACGATCATGTCGTGTGTGACATTGCATATCACATGTTCAGATATCTGATGGCTGTCCAAGGCGTCCACAAATATAGTCCATTCCCTTTTGCAGACTCCATGGAACTGAGTAGAACCTGTGAGTGCTATGAGCATGTGACCAAAGGAATGTATCTGATTCACCTGTGACAAATGACCCCATCATTGTAACATGATCTATTATTACATCATCAACCATCTTGATCATCTTCTATTCTCCAACTAAATAATGACGTGGCTGTATCAGATGTATTAGCTCCATCCGCAATGGACGACTGTGGCGAGGAGTTTTCCTCTAGATAATAAACACTTTGTTTAAAGTTATCAGTATCAGGGACAAGCCATTATCGTTCCATCCACCATTAATCTCCATTTGAATTCATCTGACATTGCCTGCAGAACATCATCAGTGTAATTGGCAGGGGTGGCGGGTTTGACTGGCAAGCCCCACCACCAACCACCTGTTAATGCCTCCAGTGCTCTCCTCCTTCCCTCTATGGTCTCCTCCCTTCATCACTCCTCAGTCTACCCACTAGCTTCTCTCAGCAGATGTAATCAGCAGGCGTTGATATTTTCTAAACCCGGGCCATCTTTGATTAGACAAGGGCCCTGGAGTCAGGAAGACATGATCCGTCTGGTGGATATTCTAACCGGAGGTGGAGGAAGTAGACTGTGACCTATCTCCACACACACACACACACACACACACACACACACACACACACACACACACACACACACACACACACACACACACACACACACACACACACACACACACACACACACACACACACACACACACACACACACACACACACAGAGTCTCTCTTTCTACCAGAAGGATCTCCCATACTAGCTTTTCCTCTACCAGTGTCAGAATCCACTCCTGAGTATTTGACAAACACTGGTATTTGACAAACACTGACAAACACACCTGGTCATTGTTTGCGGAGCGAAGGGCGATTGTGCGCCTGTTCTCCTGGTTGGTGAGACAATTTTTAATTGCGTAAGAGTTGGTGCTGAGAGCGGCGTGGTCAGGTGCTTTACACAATGCAGCTCTGATTGTGGTGGCCAAACAATGGCGCGTTGATTTCGGGACCACTTGCATCCTGATTGCCACACAGCTTCTTCTTCAGAAGTTAAGATCCCAACGAACCCCATGACCATCCCTTCCACTCAGCCACCCTTGTCTGGCATAGTATGTCAGTGTGATGAATTCAAGTGCTTAATGATTCTAGCTCTGCATGCAGGCTTTGTTGTCTAAACAGGGCTTAGTGTTTTCGCTAATGGACTAGGTCGGATTCCTCAATAATCCTGCCACAATACCTCCTTAGTTCT
The DNA here is from genome assembly GCF_016432855.1 of Salvelinus namaycush. Taxonomy (NCBI): domain Eukaryota; kingdom Metazoa; phylum Chordata; class Actinopteri; order Salmoniformes; family Salmonidae; genus Salvelinus; species Salvelinus namaycush. The sequence goes on from NC_052312.1 coordinate 17,361,788, forward strand.
TTAAGAAATAGACATTTTCCCCCAGCTGTGTTGGTTAAAATGCTAGCTAAAAAAATTACTTCAGCATTAAAAGTCTTTGGGCACGGGAAACCTATAAATTGAAGGCTCCAGAGGCTAATCGGAGGATAGACACTGGGCCATATTGCCTGATTGGCCAGTCACAGGCAGGAAGCAGCAGATGACTGGCTGGTCCAGACTGATACGGCTGGGCGGCCTGCCAACGCTCCACTCGGACAGGAGTGATGGATGATGGTGGCACCTCTCGCCAGAATGGAGTTTCCCTCCCCTAACCATACATACCTGACACACACCCGTTCACCCTCCCGATTCAAACACGGCCCTGTGTCGCACCCGACAGCTGCATTTTGTTTCTCATTCTGAACTCTTGGCCCTGCCACTGGCAGCCATCTTGGTTTAACTCCCTCGTCCTCATATGACTCCAGCCTCAAGTTCAGTCAGCATTCGGTTTTAGTACGAATGTTTTTATCTTCAATAGTCACAGTTTCAAATTCAAAACTGTTGACCCCTTCTCAATGGGATCATCCTGGCCTGTGTGTCACTGTGTGTTTCTCTCACACATGCTAATGTTGCTACAAGCAATGGTTTCTGTCAGGCTGGTCCAACCAAGGGAAATGTAACCGTGGGTAACAGAGCTAGGCGCTGGGTTAATGAGGCCTCTACACAGATCATCAATAGGAAAACATCAAACCCACAGCAAGACAGATAGAGACACAAACAATCTGTTTTGCTCCACAGGTGATCCGTATTCACTGGTAGGGCACTCAGCGGGAGGGCCGGAGCTCAATGTGTATTGACAGAATACCAGTCCGACAAATATATAATTAAAGCTAGAATCTACAATTGGAACAATAACAAAGCGGACACCCCACCTCTGTTTTGCTAAAAAGCCTAAGGGATAGGCCTGGAGAAATGTAACCCCTCTCAAATTCAGAGACGGAGCTATGGATGCAAGGACTGACTATCCATGATATCACAATGATAGTTTTAACCATGTTTTGAGGCTATACAGCTGGGGTAGGCAACTAGATTCAGGGTCGATATTTGTCAGAGAGGATGGGCTGGGAGCCGGAACATAATTCTAATAATTTGTACGCTGCAAATTGACCACAACTAAGCTCAAAAATAGATTGTATTTGAAAATAACAATTATTTTATATCTTGATTACTTTGAGACACGATCACATACTGTATATTTTCTCATGGGAACACTTGGTGAACATATTTCCTAAATTAAACTAATTCTTATCTGAATTCCTGCAGATTTTTTTTTTTACCAAAACAACTAAACTCCCCTTAAAAAAGTTTTTAGTTTTTTTGCTAAAAACTGAAGGGGCCTCAAAAAAGTCACTGGCAGGATGCTATTGCCGACCCCTGCTGTACAGTGTTTATTTACATTTACATTGTTTACGAACATTGGAGTAAAACAAGCTTATATTTTGGGTTCTGATGGGGTATGACAGTTGAACTCATGAGGAATTTAAGTTATATTCTTCAAAAATCAATGGGTATAAATCATTAATTTATGCTCCCAAAAATGGATGAAGCAACTGCGGATTCTAGCTTTAAAGGGATATTGTGTTATAATGTAATTATATTTTTTCCATCCTCCGTTTGATTGTAATAGTTTGATCGTATTAGTTTGATTCACAGAGCTCCTAGGGCATATGTCCAAATACTTCATAAACTCTCAGCACTCCAATTGAACAGTGTATGAGTTCTGTGTGTGTGCAAGTGCATGTGTGTGTGCACGCGAGTGCACATGTGCCTTCTTGCTTGCGTGCACATTTGTGTGTGTGTGCGCGAGTGTGTGTTTGGGACGGAGGGGGCCAATATGTAATCAAACAGAAGTAATTAAGGGAGAGACACAATTGAATTGAAGTTGGACATTTGGGCATGATAAACAGAAACAGTCATGTAGTATCTCATCTATCAATTAGGGAGCAGGGTAGGTTCCTGTCTGAGCACAGGCCATTCTGGAGATAGGCTTCCTCCACCTCATTTAACCATGATCATCTATTACTGGAGTCGGATATGAATAGGATGAAGTTGCCCCAAGAGGCTTAAGGGTTTATCAGAGTACCAAATGTGTATGCACAGCAGTGTTCTCGAATATTGGACCGTTGGCATTCAAATTTTTGGAATTCTCAGCTCAACTCAAGCAATTTCTCAGACTGGCATCGCATTCAAATGAACAGATGATGCGTACCGGGAGACGCGTTGGTTGGGTTCGGGTTGTCCTTCCGCCGCGGATGGTGGTCTCAGAGCCCTGTAGCTAGGTCACAGTGGGACGGCGGACTATCGCATCTCAGCATCTGTGGACTATGATTTACGCTTTAGGCACAAATCTGAGACCAATTGTGTGTTTGGTTCCCTATTGGTGTAGGTTAGGATATGGGTAGGGTAAGATGACTCTACATCTGTGCCTTCAAGAGTGTTACGGGACCAGTTTTAAAAAATGAAGAGAAAAAACTTAAACGGTAAGAAAATAATTCAAAGCAATATCGGCTGGTACTTTCAGGAACAGTTTATCAAAATAGCACTCATGTTTAAGCATAAGGTTCTTGATAGATGGTACGTCTTGTGCATAATTTCATTGTCACTCTCACACCTTCGAACAACAATTGATTCACCATGGCAACTGCTTATTCATATGCTACGAATACGCTTATATCCAAACAAAATATCAACCTCAAGGCATCAGAATTTCATTAGGCTAGAGTGGAAACCAGACGCAAGTCGACATTCTGCATTATTTGTGGGGAAGCGCAGAAGCAGCCAGGGGTTGAGTGAATGATAAAATTGCAGGTAAGGAGCCTGTGTGTGGGTGGATGGGGCGAGGGGGAGAGGAGGGGTGGAGGAGGAGAGGGAGCAGGCAGCGTGGGAAGATCAGGCAGTTTCTCCTCCTTGCCGTGGAGAGGAGAGAGGAGCAATGGGCCAGGGGTGGCAGCGGGGTGGCAGATCATCCAACATCTGATGCAATTAGTAGGGTGTCCAAGCACTCTGCCCAGAGTGGGTGAAAACGTGCTTTGGTGATGAAATTTCACTTCCTTATATTATAATTAAGCAGTAAGGCACGAGGGTGTGTGGTATATGGCCAATATACCACGGCTAAGGGCTGTTCTTAACACGACGCGACACAGATTGCCTGGACACAGCCATTAGCCGTGGTATATTGGCCATATATCACAAACCCCCCGAGGTGTCTTATTGCTATTATAAACTGGACACCAGCGTAATTAGAGCAATACAATACATGTTTTGTCATACCCCTGGTATACGGTCTGATATACCAAGGCTGTCAGCCAATCAGTATTCAGGGCTCAAACCACCCAGTTTATAAAATACATTTTACCGTGACTAATATGATTAGAGCTATCTCGGCGCAACTTTTAAGGATTTTACATGTTGTGGTGGTCGTTTTCAAAGTTGTTTCCACAGGTCATAAAAAGCTAATTTAGCATGACAGAAGCTGAATTAAATGTAAAAGCACAGTTTCTAAACCCTGAGGTGTAACATTGAGAGACTTCAGGGAACGCTTATGAAACAGACCAAACAGGCCAGGCCGGGGTTTGGGGTTTGAGATGTCAATGAGAGAAGGGAAAAATTCTTCCTTCGTTGTTCATTTTCTCGAAATCTAAAGACACAACCTAGATTGGAGCCCATGTCTTAAGCAGTTGAACTTGTTATTACTCCAACCTCGTGAAAGTGACAAACTGACACCTTTTCATTTTTGTCCAAACATCTTTATATTGAAGGAGAGAGTGCCTTTGATTTGACGGCCTGCATACAGTATGCGCAGTTCGGCGCAAGACGCCTGTTAGACACCATAACGTGTTTCTACACATGAGCTTAGCTAGCCAACGTCGCCATGACATCGCCTACAAGTGTAATCGGGGATTTCTATTGGAGAAGCAGTTTTAGCCTATCTTCATACTGTACTGTCTTTGTTAAAGGCTTTGGAATAAAAGATCTTGTGATACACTCAGCGCTCCACTGACATTTCACAGAGATCCGCTTGTTTTTGTGAGATCTTAGAATTCGCATTAATATGAAAAGTGTATACTAAAATTTGAAAATACACCAGTCTTGTCTCAAAATCGTAATCTATTTTACCTATATATTGTATAATGTCATGTGGATTCAAGAAGAAAGATGACAAGTTCAACTGGAAAGTGAGCCTGTCAGGTAGCCTTCATTCTCACTCAGCACCTAGCCTAGCTGACGCAATGTTTTTTTCCTGATTTTTGACCACTTTTTCCTCTGGCCTCCATTTATTTAGTCACCCTAATTTTGTCCAATCCTACAAGGGTAAAAACACCAATAACTTTTGAACAGATTATGATAGAGACATGAGGTCTGGGCCAATGCTTTTCTTAGAGGAGTATCACACTTACCCATTGGTCAAAATATGTGTTTTTACCTTTGGAAAAACAAAGCATTGGTAGTGTTACATCAGAGGTGAAGGAGATGAGAGGGTTCACATTTACATACATGCACTAATGGAGGATAGTTTCACAACTTAATACAGCCTTTGGTATAGGAGAAAGACTCCAAATAACCAGGTTGAGCGGGAGAAAGAGAGGGATGCAGGGAGCTTCCTGAGTTTCCTTGCCTCCACATGTTACAAGACAAGATAAGACGAGAGAGAGAGTCGGTCTTCATCTCTTCACTGTAAGAACACCCAAGGTCTTCGATAGCCACTGAGAGAGAAGGGGGGAGAGAGAGAGGGGAGGGAAAGAGGGGGGAGGGAGAAATAGAGAGGGGAGAGAGGGAGAGGGGAAGAAAGAGAGAAAGAGAGAGAGAGGGAGAAAGAGAGAGAGAGAGAGGGAGAGGGGAGAAAGAGAGAGAGAGAGAGAGAGCGAGAGGGAGGGAGGAGATAGAGAAGGGGGGGACATTGAGGGGGAGGGATGGGGAGGGAGAAAGAGAGGGGGGGAGAAAGAGAGATAGGAGAGAGAGAAAAAGAGAGATGAAACATTTTGCCCAGTGTGTTTTTGTTGGACAGATCTAAGGGCTAACTTCCATGATCACTTTGATGATTCCATTTTATTCGTGAGCTTTGTCTGCGCAGTTCCTGTTGCATCAATGAAGTATTTCTGAGTGGAAATTTGGGGAAAGGGGAGGGACTGTGTCAGATTTCCGTCTCTTGAAAACATGCTTGTTTCCCACCAAACGTTAATTAGTTACGATTCTCTCTTTGTTGAATGACAAGATGTTGTCTCTCTGTAGTTTGTATTGTTTGAACAGAAAAGAGAAAGCAGGCAAAGCATCTGATTTGTGCTCTTGACGGAACCCACTCACATGATGCAGGTGAACGCAGTCCTCTTTAATTAAAAACCTTGTATTGTTTTAGGTATGTTCATTCTTACAGTGAATAAAGCATGCTGCCTAACTCTGTCTCCTCTATGAGTTTCCATAGTCTGACTTGACTGTGTGTCAAAAGTTGTCTATGCTTTTGATTGACATTGCATACTAGAGGGAAAGTTTTGGGGCTTTTATTTTGCCTTGTAAGTGTCCTGACAGAGTCAATAAACAGTTACAGCTCTTGATGCCTGCAAAACAGGATGAACGCACGCACACACAAACACACACACATATGCGCTAATGTCTTAATAAGACAAATCACTGTAGATTCCATCGATTTTTCTTCCCAGACCCCTTGCTCATATTCAGAACTATTAGTGTGTACAGTAGCCGGATTCTGCAACCCTGTATTAGCTCGTTGTTTTCCTCCCCTTTTGGAAACCTGGTGTTTTGTCCATCGCTGTCCGACACTATTGGAAATCGAAGAGAAGCTCTGTCGAGACCTCCCTAATTGCTTGGGGAGTTCCATAGGGCCAGTGACCCTAAGAGATGGGGGGACAGGAAATAAGAGAACCACATCACTTGGACCGTGGACAAAACTAACATACCCAAAATGCCAATGTATCAATTTTTCTACTACTCATTTTCGGGAGTACTCCCAGACTGTCTAAATTGGGCAACCTAGTGGTGCATGGATTATTGTGGTTATAAGGCAATAGACTGAAATAGACTAGAGTCAGCACAGTCCATTAGTCATTTTATTAAGGCGATGCAATGGCACCAGTACAGTACAAAGAGAGAGGCCTGCGGGGCTCTGATATTAAAGGAAAATCATCCCCGGATGATGCATTTTACATTATAGGATGCATCATACGTGGATGATTTCTGTATTTTGAAAGTTTAGTGCTGACAATATTTTTGTTGTTGTTGAACTATGTCAACAATTGACTAATGAAGCAAATACCTACATATACACGACACACCATTGACATTAGTGGATTTTGCCATTTTAGCCAAACACCGTGGCTGACGGGTGTATAAAATTGAGCGCAACGCCATGCAATCTCCATAGACAAACATTGGCAGTAGAATGGCCCGTACTGAAGAGCTCAGTGACTTTCAACGTGGCACTGTCATAGGATGCCACCTTTCAAACAAGTCAGTAAGTCAACTTTCTGCCATGCTAGAGCTGCACCGGTCAACTGTAAGTGCTATTATTGTGAAGTGGAAACGTCTAGGAGCAACAATGGCTCAGCCGCAAAGTGGTAGGCCACACAAGCTCACAGAACGGAACCGCCCAAGTGCTGAAGCACGTAAAAATTGTCTGGTCTCGGTTGCTACACTCAAGACCGAGTTCCAAACTGCCCCTGGAAGCAACGTCAGCACAATAACTGTTTGTCGGGAGCTTCATGAAAGGGGTTTCCATGGCCGACCTGCCACACACAAGCCCAAGAGGTGGTGTAAAGCTTGCCGCCATTGGACTCTGGAGCAGTGGAAATGCATTCTCTGGAGTGATGAATCACACTTCACCATCTGGAAGTCCGACGAACAAATCTTGGTTTGGCAAATGCCAGGAGAACGCTACCTGACCCAATGAATACTGCCAACTGTAAAGTTTGGTGGGGCAGGAATAATGGACTGGGGCTGTTTTTCATGGTTTGGGCTACGCCCCTTAGTTCCAGTGAAGGGAAATCTTAACGCTACAGCATACAATGACATTCTAGACAAGTCTGTCCTTCCAACCTTGTGGCAACAGTTTGGGGAAGGCCCTTTCCTGTTTCAGCATGACAATACCCCTGTGCACAAAGCGAGGTCCACACAGAAATGGTTTGTCAAGATAGGTGTTGAAGAACTTGACTGGCCTGCGCAGAGCCCTTACCTCAACCCCATCGAACACCTTTGGGATGAATTGGAACGCCGACTACGAGCCAGCCCTAATCGCCCAACATCAGTGCCCGACCTCACCAATGCTCTTCAAAACAAATCAAATCAAATTTTACTGGTCACATACACATGGTTAGCAGATGTTAATGTGAGTGTAGCGAAATGCTTGTGCTTCTAGTTCCGACCATGCAGTAATATCTAACAAGTAATCTAACAATTTCACAACAACTACCTTATACACACAAGTGTAAAGAAATGAATAAGAATATGTACATATAAATATATGGATGAGCGATGGCCGAACGGCATAGGCAAGATGCAGTAGATGGTATAGAGTACAGTATATACATAGATGAGTAATGTAGGGTATGTAAACATTATATAAAGTGGCGTTGTTTAAAGTGACTAGTGATACATTTATTACATCCAATTTTTAATATATAAATTGGCTAACGATTTGAGTCATTATGTTGGCAGCAGCCACTCAATGTTAGTGATGGCTGTTTAACTGTCTGATGGCCTTGAGATAGAAGCTGTTTTTCAGTCTCTCGGTCCTAGCTTTGATGCACCTGTACTGACCTCGCCTTCTGGATGATAGCGGGGTGAACAGGCAGTGGCTCGGGTGGTTGTTGTCCTTGATGATTTTTTTGGCCTTCCTGTGACATCGGGTGTTGTAGGTGTCCTGGAGGGCAGGTAGTTTGCCCCCGGTGACGCGTTGTGCAGACCGCACCACCCTCTGGAGAGCCTTGCGGTTGTGGGCAGAGCAGTTTCCGTACCAGGCGGTGATACAGCCCGACAGGATGCTCTCGATTGTGCATCTGTAAAACTTTGTGAGTGTTGTTGGTGACAAGCCAAATTTCCTCAGCCTCCTGAGGTTGAAGAGGCGCTGCTGCGCCTTCTTCACCACGCTGTCTGTGTGGGTGGACCAATTCAGTTTGTCCGTGATGTGTACGCCAAGGAACTTAAAACTTTCCACCTTCTCCACTACTGTCCCGTCGATGTTGATAATGGGGTGCTATGGCTGAATGGAAGCAAGTCTTGTGGCTGAATGGAAGCAAGTCTTGAGGCTGAATGGAAGCAAGTCCCCGCAGCAACGTTCCAACGTCTAGTGGAAAGCCTTCCCAGAAGAGTGGAGGCTGTTATTGCACAAAGGGGCGACAAACTCCATATTAATGCCCATGATTTTGGAATGAGATGTTCCATGAGCAGATGTCCACATACTTTTGGCCATGTAGTGTAGTTTTTGGGTGGGGTTTCCCTGTAATACTGGGGTTTACAGGCCGTCTAGCTCGACAAGGGATGGGCCCGCACGTACGCAAACACGCACCAACACACACACACACACACACCCACCCACCCACCCACCCACCCACCCACACACACACACACACACACACACACCACACACACACACACACACACACACACACACACACACACACACACACACACACACACACACACACACACACACACACACACACACACACGCCAAATCCTATGCACACTGCAGAGGTCAATCATCAAAGCTAATCACTGACAATTATAAAGAAAGTTGTCATTTAGCTTTTGAATGCGACTAATAATACGCTGTATTTGGAATAGAAGTCATAGACATGTATAGGACGGGGAAAGACAAGCCGATTGGTAACATAGTGATAAGAATGGTGGAAATACAGATGTCTGTTAACATGCATGGTGTTTACTATGCTCACCGTCTGGCCGAAGGGTCAACCATAGACGCCCAAAAATGATTGAGAAAGTTCCGTTTAAACCTACTATAGATATTCTGTCAGGTGGAAGTGTTCAGTATCAGCTGCTAATACACATAGTCTATTAAATACTCAGCAACTCCCACCTAGTGTAGAAGAGTACATTAAAGGTTCAATCCGTCTTGAACAGAGAGAGATTTGTGAGGGCCTGAATGGGAATGAACGTAAAAGGCGGGTACATTGATGTGCTTTTATTTCCGAACACAGTGCATCTGTCATTACAACAATAGCCAGCCTGGCACAAGTTTGTGTACATTGTTGTGTTCATTTCTCCGTCCACTTAGTGCTGTTGAACATAAACTGTCACTCATCTGCAATACAGACAGGACGCAGAAGGAAGAAGTTAGTGAAAGAGGGACTTGTGGTGTGTTAAATTGTTATTGCAGATTGTGGTGTGTTGGGGGGAGGGGTATACTCTGCTCCTTAAGTTCCCCCCACTCTCCGCTTCGTGCCAGCTCTCTAATTGCCCTCTGTGTCGGTTCATTGGGCTCGTTAGGCCTAATGGCACATTTCCCCCCCTCCGTCGTCATGGCAACGGTTGCAGTTCAATTAGGTCTCCATGTTGTTTTCCGTCTGTCTGTCTGTCTGTCTGTCTCTTTGTACGTCAGTCTGTATGGCCGTCCGTCCGCTGTTAGTTATCATGCTGTTTGCTGTCACAGAGAATATGCTACCGATTGACTTTGCTCTCTATTTAGAAGGAAGTTGATTACAGCAAAGCTTGTGCTTGTGAGTCATAACACAGCAAGAGAATGAACAAGCAGTTCTGAGATGAGCTGGCCTCTGTCTGCTGTTTGCCCTTTGTCTTTGTTTTAGCCTTGAATACTCCCATGAAAGTTGTTTGTCTCAAACTGTCAAGCCACCCATCCACCTGTCTCAATGGTTGGTACGAAGTAGCCAAATGTATGCACAGAGCCACAGTGGGAGCGGCTGGGCTCCCACTGGAGATGTAGAATGTGTGAGTGTGTCTGTACATGAGTTTGCATGTGCTCGCACATGCATGTGTGCCACCAAAGCATATTTGTGTGTGTGTGCACATGTGCATATCACTAAGGCATCATGTTTTGGCCCCCTGCCATCCTCAGCCCCTGATGACAGAATGATTAACAGGAAGCTCACTCCTCCTGCCGTGTTAACGGGGTCACATTGTGAAGGAGGCTCCTTTATCGTCTTCCCTGCCTGTATCAAGGCTCACAATTCAGAGAGACCCTCTTCCAATGTAGGCCATGGGCCCCAGAGGCACAGGGACAGCGATACGATTACTATCAGAGCAAGGGTTACTGATGAATCCAACTTTCCCCGAATATTAATAGGGAACTTGTAGTGCTTCTTCCGCCAGAGGCTCAGAGACAAGACTGTAACTGTACCAAAGCCACTTTTATGTCTCTGTTGGGACCGTGTAGTTCATTGGTTGATTTATCTTCTTGTCGATAATGCTGTGTCCGTTTTAGAGTCAGTGGTCGGACCTCTCTGCTGTAAAGGAGATTTTCTCATAGTTCTGACACTTTTATCTCCAGATGCCTTGTATTGCAACGCATGCCATGTTAGTCCCAGTTGTTATGACCCAGTTGTTATGACCCAGTTGTTATGACCCAGTTGTTAGTCCCAGTTGTTATGACCCAGTTGTTATGACCCAGTTGTTATGACCCAGTTGTTATGACCCAGTTGTTATGACCCAGTTGTTATAACCCAGTTGTTATGACCCAGTTGTTATGACCCAGTTGTTATGACCCAGTTGTTATGACCCAGTTGTTATGACCCAGTTGTTATAACCCAGTTGTTATGACCCAGTTGTTATAACCCAGTTGTTATGACCCAGTTGTTATGACCCAGTTGTTATGACCCAGTTGTTATAACCCAGTTGTTATGACCCAGTTGTTATGACCCAGTTGGTTTTTCTGAACTTCTAAGGCCTTTTTCATTGTGGAGTAAAAACGTAGTGTTTTGTTACAGGGTTAGATGGTACACTGTTATAGACTGTTTCGTATAGACTTGACTGGCACATCTTTCCGGTTCTGCTTTTCTCTTTCAAGAGGTCTGACCTATTCTAAGGATCTAATTGTGATGACTCTAATGGGTTTAATGGGTACCAGATAAGACCCTACTCTTATGTGCAATTATGAGATTACTCTTAAGAAGGCCGGACGGCGTGATGTCTTTGACTAGACACTGAGTGTACAAATCATTAGGAACATCTTCCTAATATTGAGTTGCACCAACCTTTTGCCCACATAACAGCCTCAATGCGTCAGGGAATGGACTCTACAAGGTGTCAAAACCGTTCCACAGGGATGCTGGCCCATGTTGACTCTAATGCTTCCCACGGTTGTGTCAAGTTGGCTGGATGTTCTTTGGGTGGTGGACCATTCTTGATACACACGGGAAACTGCTAAGTGTAGAAAAACCCAGCAGCGTTGCAGTTCTTCTACAATACCTCGTTCAAAGGTGCTTAAATATGTTTTATCACCCGTTCACCCTCTGAATGGCACACATACACAATTCATGTTGTGTATGTGTGACCAGCATCACTACTCTGGATGGTTCTGACCTAGAATATGTGGACAACTACAAATACCTAGGTGTCTGGTTAGACTGTAAACTCTCCTTCCAGACTCACATTAAGCATCTCCAATCCAAAATTAAATCTAGAATCAGCTTCCATTTTCGCAACAAAGCCTCCTTCACACATGCCGGCAAACTTACCCTCTTAAAACTGACTATCCTACCGATCCTTGACTTCGGCGATGTCATTTACAAAATAGCCCCCAACACTCTACTCAGCAAACTGGATGTAGTCTATCACAGTGCCATCCGTTTTGTCACCAAAGCCCCATATAATACCCACCACTGCAACCTGTACACTCGTTGTCTGGCCCTCACTACATATCCGTCACCAAACCCACTGGCTCCAGGTCATCTATAAGTCTTTGCTAGGTAAAGCCCCACCTTATCTCAGCTCACTGGTCACCATAGCAACACCCACCCATAGCACGCGCTCCAGCAGGTATATTGCACTGGCCATCCCCAAAGCCAACACTTCCTTTGGCCACCTTTCCTTCCAGTTCTCTGCTGCCAATGACTGGAACAAATTGCAAAAATCTCTGAAGGTGGAGTCTTATATCTCCCTCTCTCACTTTAAGCATCAGCTGTCAGAGCAGCTTACCGATCACTGTACCTGTACACAGCCAATCTGTAAATAGCACAACCGACTACCTCATCCCCATATTACTACTTACCCTCTTGCTCTTTTGCACCCCGGTATCTCTACTTGCACATCATCATCTATCACTCCAGTATTAATGCTACATTTTAATTATTTTCGCCTCTAGGGCCTATTTATTGCCGATCTCCCTACTCTTCTACATTTGCACACACTGTACATAGATTTTTCTATTTTTCTTTTCTTTTGTGTTATTGACTGTACATTTGTTTTTGTGTAACTCTGTGTTCTTTTTGTCGCACTGCTTTGCTTTATTTTGGCCAGGTTGCATTTGGTTAAAGGAGTTCCCTCATATGCTGAGCACTTGTTGGCTGTTTTTCCTTCACTCTGCGGTCCAACTCATCCCAAACATTCTCATTTGGGTTGAGGTCAGGTCATCTGATGCAGCACTCCATCACTCTCCTTCTAGGTCAAATAGCCCTTACACAGCCTGGAGGTCTGTTGGGTCATTGTCCTGTTGAAAAACTAATGATAGTCCCACTAATTGCAAACCAGGTGGGATGGCGTATCGCTGCAGAATGCTGTGGTAGCCTTGCTGGTTAGTTGTGCCTTGAATTCTAAATAAATCACTGACCGTGTCACCAGCAAAGCACCATCACACCTCCTCCTCCATGCTTCACGGTGGGAACCACACATGCAGAGATTATCTGTTCACCTACTCTGCATCTCACAAAGACATGGCGGTTGGAATAAATAATCTCACATTTGGACTCATCAGACTAAAGGACAGATTTCCGCATGACTAATGTCCATTGCTCGTGTTTCTTGGCCCAAGCAAGTCTCTTCTTCTTATTGGTGTCCTTTAGTAGTGGTTTCTTTGCAGCAATTCGACCATGAAGGCCTGATTCACTGTCTCCTCTGAACAGTTGATGTTGATATATGTCTGTCACTTATTTGGGCTGCATTCTGAGGCTGGTAACTCTAATGAACATATCCTCTGCAGCAGAAGTAACTCTGGGTCTTCCATTCCTGTGGCAGTCCTCACGAGAGACAGTTTCATCATAGCGCTTAATGGTTTTAGCGACTGCACTTGAAGAAACTTTCTTGAAATGTTCCCCATTGACTGACATTCATGTCTTAAAGTAATGATGGACTGTCATTTCTCTTTGCTTATTTGAGCTGTTTTTGCCATAATATGGACTTGGTCTTTTACCAAATAGGGCTGTCTTCTGTATACCATCCCTACCTTGTCACAACACAACTGATTGGCTCAAACGCATTAAGAAGGAAGTAAATTCCACAAATTCACTTTTAACAAGGAACACCTGTTAATTGAAATGCATTCCAGGTGACTACCTCATGAATCTGGTTGAGAGAATGTCAAGTGTGCAAAGCTGTCATCAAGGCGAAGGGTGGCTACTTTGAAAAATCTTAAATATAAAATATATTTAGATTTGTTTAACACTTTTCTGGTTAATACATGATTCCATTTGTGCTATTTCATAGTTTTGATAACTTCACTATTGTTCTACAAATTCGAAAATAGTAAAAATGAAGAAAAACCTTTCAATGAGTGGCTGTGTGTCCAAACTTTTGACTGGTACTGTATGTTAACATAGTATTTTTGGTGGTTCTCAGGGGTGTGTTTTTGTCGCTCCCCCTCCCCCGCTCAACTTTAATCAATAAGGTGCTAGCGGCTAGCAACCTGAACAGTCTTTGCCCAGGCCCTCCATCCAGCTAGCTGAATTTGCCTTGTTGAATATTTAACCACTCTGCCAATGCTCTGCCAACCACTCTGCAGACGTACTGTACTGTTAATACCTGACCTTAGCTTGATAGCTCGCCAGCTCTCACAATGGGACCCGTGCCCCATGCTATGCCTGAGGGACGAGGTTATCAGGGTTTGAATTACAACATAACACCAGCTTAACAAATCAAGGTCCCACCATGAGAATTCAACCATCAATGTGACCCCCCCATCAGTGTCAGATATATTGACTTTGGGCACCCCCATGAGTAATGTGTAATTCAGGCCTGAAGTGAATGGTGATGATGGTTCTCCAAGAGTAAGCACAGCGTGATAGAGGGAGAGAGTCAGGGAAAGACAGGATAAAGGGAAGCGATATCTTCTGATAATCTATCTCTGCAAGACAACATGAGCGATTTGAACTTAATCAGCATTAATGTTGATATAGTATTGTTTATTCAAATTAACCATGGAGGACGGCAGGGCCTGTGCCGGGGAGGAAATTTGTCCACGCTGCTCCTCGCCAGGAAGTTGATGATGGATTACTCCCTTTATCAAGTCAACCCCCCATTAACAAGAGCAGTGACGGCTGATCTTTAGGCACCGACGTTTCCTTAAGGTTTAACTGCTGGTCATTTGAATTCTGAAGGTATTTTTTCTTCTCCCTTTTATGGGTGAAGAAGCACTCCTGCGAGTCTGGTTTGGGAAAATGGGTATGCTGCACGGGCGTAATGTGTTTCACTTAACATCTCACTGAGTAGACTAACTGGATGAGGGGAGGAGGAGGAGGGGTGTTACAGAGAGGAAACAGAGACTGTATTTATATCCAGTCCTACAGCGCCTCGGCAACACATTTGAAATGAACGTGGATTAATCAATTTTGACCTCCACTTAATGTGGGATGTGAATTTCGATAATCAAGAGCTACCTCCCATATTGAGTATGTATTCACTTCGATTGGAGTTGAAGTTGCCCATAGGCACAGATGTAGAATCAGCTTACCCTCAGCAACACCACTCAGGGAGACATTTAAAACTGATCTTAGATCAGTTTCTAGGGCAACCCCATTTTTTACAGTTTGGTTTACTAGTACCACATGGCCTGTTCCACATAGGAAATAGAATGTAGGATCCATAGTGGTTGAGTGTATGTGAGAAACACAGAAGCGAGATAAAGTAACCAAAAATGTTGGCCTTTCATTCAACACAGCTGTTATATATCAGATGGATGGTGGAGAAAGAGAGAAAGGGAGGGAGAAGAAAAAGAAGCAATCAGTTGAAACGGGGAAGAAAAGCGTGCCCCGGAAAAACAGTATTGGGAGAGGGCATTTCGCTGTTGGTCATCCGTCATGTAAGCATGTAGCTGGGGCTCGAATTCAAACGGGGGAGAATGGTTAGAGGTACAGCAGGGAAGGGGGGATGAGGGGAGAGGGGTAGAGTGATAAACAGTTGGTCCATACCATCAAGGATGGCTTCTAACCTGTGCTACAAAGATGGACATCCATCACACAGGGCAGCTGTGCTCTGCTACACACACACACGCACGCACGCATGCACAAACGCACATTCTGCACGTGGTTGGTGCCACAAGGGAACTAGGAAACTGGAGGTAGTCTGGTTGAACTGAACACTACTGACTATCTCCATTGCACCGCTAACGAAGTCAACTACACGATTGCCAGTAGTGTCAGTGTGCATAGCGTTTCATGTGTGGTGCGTCACCCCTACCTCATGAAGAGGGTTTAGTGGATTCGGGTGTGTGAACATCACCATAACCATCATCTTGACAGTATGTGCTCGGTAATATTGACGTTACAACTAGTAGAGTACAATAGAACCACACCCATGACCCAAACGTAGGCCCAGATATGATTTTGGGGGTGTTTCCATGGTAACAGGAGGAAGAGAACAGACAGAGTGGTGAGGCTTTGTCCCTGAGGTTAACACCTTCATGATGCATACCACTGGACAACCCTTTATCTCCACACTCCTGACATACACCCAGCTGTGTGTTGAATTGCAGCCAGTAGGGGAGAGAGATTATGTGTGTGTGTGTGTGTGTGTGTGTTTGCCCTTGTGTGTGTCGTGTGTGTGTGTGTGTGTGTGTGTGTGTGTGTGTGTGTGTGTGTGTGTGTGTGTGTGTGTGTGTGTGTGTGTGTGTGTGTGTGTGTGTGTGTGTGTGTGTGTGTGTGTGTGTGTGTGGTCCTCTCCTGCGAGGAGCAAGAAGCAAACTCCTCTGCCTGGGCCTGGCAGATGTTGGTTGTGACACTGCGAGGCTGTTCACACTTAATCATGTGGGTGCGTATCAGACACCACGCTGCTGTTATGGATTAGTCTCTTCCAGCTATTGACTGCTGGCTGAACGTGAAGGCTGGAGAGACACTGATAAAAGACAGACGAGTCTGTGTGGCACGGCAGGGCTGGCTGTATTTCTATTGACTTACACAATGACTGGGGGAGCTGAAGGAGACCTTGTTAACAGGCCTGTACTGGGGGAGCTGAAGGAGGCATTGTTAACAGGCCTGTACTGGGGGAGCTGAAGGAGGCCTTGTTAACAGGCCTGTATTGGGGGAGCTGAAGGAGGCATTGTTAACAGGCCTGTACTGGGGGAGCTGAAAGAGACCTTGTTAACAGGCCTGTATTGGGGGAGCTGAAGGAGACCTTGTTAACAGGCCTGTACTGGGGGAGCTGAAGGAGACCTTGTTAACAGGCCTGTACTAGGGGAGCTGAAGGAGACCTTGTTAACAGGCCTGTACTGGGGGAGCTGAAGGATGCCTTGTTAACAGGCCTGTACTGGGGGAGCTGAAAGAGGCCTTGTTAACAGGCCTGTACTGGGGGAGCTGAAGGAGACCTTGTTAACAGGCCTGTACTAGGGGAGCTGAAGGAGACCTTGTTAACAGGCCTGTACTGGGGGAGCTGAAGGAGGCCTTGTTAACAGGCCTGTACTGGGGGAGCTGAAGGAGGCCTTGTTAACAGGCCTGTACTGGGGAACTGTCTAGTCTGTTGGTGGGGGCAGACATGGCTGTATATGTAGTCTGTTGGTGGGGGCAGACCGGGTTGTATATGTAGTCTGTTGGTGGGGGCAGACATGGTTGTATATGTAGTCTGTTGGTGGGGGCAGACATGGTTGTATATGTAGTCTTTTGGTGGGGGCAGACATGGCTGTATGTGTAGTCTGTTGGTGGGGGCAGACATGGTTGTATATGTAGTCTGTTGGTGGGGGCAGACATGGTTGTATATGTAGTCTGTTGGTGGGGGCAGACATGGTTGTATGTGTAGTCTGTTGGTGGGGGCAGACATGGTTGTATATGTAGTCTGTTGGTGGGGGCAGACATGGCTGTATGTGTAGTCTGTTGGTGGGGGCAGACATGGTTGTATGTGTAGTCTGTTGGTGGGGGCAGACATGGCTGTATGTGTAGTCTGTTGGTGGGGGCAGACATGGCTGTATGTGTAGTCTGTTGGTGGGGGCAGACATGGTTGTATTTGTAGTCTGTTGGTGGGGGCAGACATGGTTGTATTTGTAGTCTGTTGGTGGGGGCAGACATGGCTGTATGTGTTATCTGTCGTTGGGGGCAGACATGGCTGTATGTGTTATCTGTCGTTGGGGGCAGACATGGCTGTATGTGTTATCTGTCGTTGGGGGCAGACATGGCTGTATGTGTTATCTGTCGTTGGGGGCAGACATGGCTGTATGTGTTATCTGTTGTTGGGGGCAGACATGGCTGTATGTGTCTCTTGTAGCGGTTGACCGATTAATCGGAAATGCCGATTAATTAGGGCCGATTTCAAGTTTTCATAACAATCGGTAATCTGCATTTTTGGACACCGATCATGGCCGATTACATTGCACTCTACGAGGAGACTGTGTGGCAGGCTGACTACCTGTTATGCGAGTGCAGCAAGGAGCCAAGGTAAGGTGCTAGCTAGCATTAAACGTATCTTATAAAAAACAATCTTAACATAATCACTAGTTAACTACACATGGTTGATGATATTACTAGTTTATCTAGCTTGTCCTGCGTTGCATATAATCAATGTGGTACCTGTTAATCTATCATTGAATCACAGCCTACTTCACCAAACGGGTGATTTAATAAGCGCATTCGCGAAAGAAGCACTGTCGTTGCACCAATGTGTACCTAACCATAAACATCAACGCCTTTCTTAAAATCAATACACAGAAGTATATTTTTTAAAACCTGCAGATTTAGTTAAAAGAAATCCAGGTTAGCAGGCAATATTAAACTAGGGAAATTGTGTCACTTCTCTTGCGTTCATTGCACACAGAGTCAGGGTATTGTCACGCCCTGACCATAGAGAGCCCTCGGTTCTCTATGGTGTTTAGGTCAGAGCGTGACTAGGGGGGGTGTTCTATTCATTCTATTTCTATGTTGGTGGGTTTTATGGTTCCCAATTAGAGGCAGCTGGTAATCGCTGCCTATAATTGGGGATCATATTTAGGAAGCCCTTTTTCCCACCTGCTTTGTGGGATATTGTGTTTTGTGTATGTGCATGTAGCACCACTGATGTCACGGTTCGTTGTTTGTTTATTGTTTTGTTTGGAAGTTTTGCTTTATTAAAAGATGTGGAACTTTAATCACGCTGCGCCTTGGTCCGTCTCTCATACCGATCGTGACAGGTATATGCAACAGTTTGGGCCGCCTGGCACGTTGCGAACTAATTTGCCAGAATTTTACGTAATTATGACATAACATTGAAGATTGTGCAATGTAACAGGAATATTTAGACTTATGGATGCCACCCGTTAGATAAAATACGGAACGGTTCTGTATTTCACTGAAAGATTATACGTTTTGTTTTCGAAATGATAGTTTCCGGATTTGACCATATTAATGACCTAAGGCTCGTATTTCTCTGTGTTATTATGTTATAATTAAGTCTATGATTTGATATTTGATAGAGCAGTCTGACTGAGCGGTGGTAGGTAGTAGCAGGCTCGTAAGCATTCATTCAAACAGCACTTTCGTGCTTCAAGCATTGAGCTGTTTATAACTTCAAGCCTATCAACTCCCGAGATTAGGCTGGTGTAACCGATGTGAAATGGCTAGCTAGTTAGCGGGGTGCGCGCTAATAGCGTTTCAATCGGTGACGTCACTCGCTCTGAGACCTTGAAGTAGTTGTTCCCCTTGCTCTGCAAGGGCCGCGGCTTTTGTGGAGCGATGGGTAACGATGCTTCGAGGGTGGCTGTTGTCGATGTGCTCCTGGTTCGAGCCCAGGTAGGGGTGAGGAGAGGGACGGAAGCTACACTGTTACACTGGCAATACTAAAGTGCCTATAAGAACATCCAATAGTCAAAGGTATATGAAATACAAATGGTATAGACATAAATAGTCCTATAATTCCTATAATTACTACAACCTAAAACTTCTTACCTGGGAACATTGAAGACTCATGTTAAAAGGAACCACCAGCTTTCATATGTTCTCATGTTCTGAGCAAGGAACTTAAACGTTAGCTTTTTTACATGGCACATATTGCACTTTTACTTTCTTCTCCAACACTTTGTTTTTGCATTTCTTAAACCAAATTGAACATGTTTCATTATTTATTTGAGGCTAAATTGATTTTATTGATGTATTATATTAAGTTAAAATAAAAGTGTTCATTCAGTATTGTTGTAATTGTCATTATTAAAAAAAAATATATATATTTTTTTTTAATCAGCTGATTAATCGGTACCGGCTTTTTTTGGTCCTCCAATAATCGGTATCGGTATCGGCGTTGAAAAATCATAATCGGTCGACCTTTAGTCTCCTGAGCTGTTTTTGCTGTATCTCTGAGCTCCTCACCTCCTCACTGCTCTGGCAAAGCTGCCTCCAGGTCTGTGTGTTTGATGTAGCTCTTCTTCTGCCCCCCTGCAGACTGCGGTGTAACTGCCTCCAGGTCTGTGTGTTTGATGTAGCTCTTCTTCTGCACCCCTGCAGACTGCGGTGTAACTGGCCATAAAGGGTCTTCCGTGGCAGGTGCTCCTGAGATATCCTGATGACATGTCCCAGCCAGCTCAGTTGGTGTTGGGTGACCGTGTCCTCCATACTCCTGCAGTTGGTCTTAGAAAGTACGTATTTCCGTATGAGGCACACGGTCGCGCCAGATGATACCCAGGATGCACTGCAGGCGTCCTGTATGCAATGGCTCAAGCTGCTTAATGAGGCGGCTGAAGGTGACTCAGGCTTCACAGCTTTAGAGAGGGTGATGCAGATGTCTTGATTTAACCACAGGTGTTTGCAGTCCATTTACGGATTCATGTTTTAATTGAGGAGACGGAAGTGGCAGTGTTTGCGACAAAGAGAGAGAGCAAGCTGGGAGGAGAGACTTTGAGAAATGGCATCCTTAGTTAAGCATTATAAAAAAATTCATTAGAACCCACTTAGCTTTTTTCAATATCTGATTTAGCAGTAACGAGGGAAATTAGAAGGGGGGAGACAGATTGTGTGGTGGAAGAGTGAGGAGGGGGGGACTATAGCAACGTAGTGGGGCTGATGGTTGTCATGGAGATCAATAGGCGACCAATTAGCTGAGTGTAGAGTTGGTTTGAACAGTACACATGCATAATTCAGTATACATGCATAATAATTTACAGTGACGATTTGCATAAATATGATCATTAAAAGTGCAATCATCATTATCGTCATCATCAGTACTATCTTAATGCTGTGCTCAGATACTGTAGAGTTACTTCGACTATGTCATACTAACTTGGAAACATGTTTACTCAATACTTCTGAAACTGCTGGTAAGGTAATCGGATTCTAAATCAGTGGATAAGGGCAGCTTCTACCTTGCCCCTGGTTTGGAAGTAAATGAGAGGTAATTACTGTAGAGCAGAATTCCTGAACTAACACATACATACATTCTACGGGAATTGTACAGATTATATCACATAGGTATTATGGAATAACAGAATGCCTAAAGGACGTCCAGCTCTGAGGGACGATCATTCAACCATAACATGATAGAGGGGTAATCCGGAGGTCTGAATGATGTTCAGATGAGACATGAATAGACTTCATTATTTCAACCATTTGACAAATGATATGTTGTATAGCTGAGATGTTTAAATGTAACTTTTGGTATCGTGACTGCCTGGAAATGACTGAACTGGTTTATGTTTGGCACACAACTTTGTCAACTTTATATATATATATTGTTTTGTCTCTAAGTATTAGTCAGGATATTTCTCTAAATGTCAATCCAGCAGTAGTCCCATGGTCTATCGATTAGTTCCTGGAGCAATCCACATGTTGAGGTTGATGCTGTTGAGTTGACCTCAGTTTGTACAGCGGCAGCTGGGGGGAACAGTTTTGAGAAATACATCCTGTGTACTGCTGCCACTCTCAACATCTCTTTATGACTAACTGTTATCTAACTGGCTGTGTGTGTGTGTGTCTGTCCGTCCGTCCGTGTACTTACTGTCTGTCTGTCTGTCTGTCTGTGTCTCTCTGTGTGTCTCTCTGTGTGTCTCTCTGTGTGTCTCTCTGTCTGTCTGTCTGTCTGTCTGTCTGTCTGTCTGTCTGTCTGTCTGTCTGTCTGTCTGTCTGTCTGTCTGTCTGTCTGTCTGTCTGTCTGTCTGTCTGTCTGTCTGTCTCTCTGTGTGTCTCTCTGTGTGTCTCTCTGTGTGTCTCTCTGTGTGTCTGTATTTATGAGCCAAAGTTCAGGTTTAAGTGTGTCCCTTAAGTTTCCATCACATACTATTATCACAGACACTTCCAGGGTAAAGTTGTACATCCCTCAGTCCTCACTGTGTGTGTGTGCACATCTGGGTACCTGTTGAGAGGGATCCCCCATGGACAACCAGCCAACTGCATAGTCAACCACCTGTCTGTGTCGTCAACTACCTGTCTGTAAAGTCAACCACCTGTCTGTGTCGTCAACTACCTATCTGCATAGTCAACTACCTGTCTGCATAGTCAACTACCTATCTGCATAGTGAACTACCTATCTGCATAGTCAACTATCTGTCTGCATAGTCAACCACCTATCTGCATAGTGTACTACCTGTCTGCATAGTGAACTACCTGTCTGCATAGTGAACTACCTGTCTGCATAGTGAACTACCTGTCTGCATAGTCAACTACCTGTCTGCATAATGAATTACCTGTCTGCATAGTGAACTACCTGTCTGCATAGTGAACTACCTGTCTGCATAGTCAACTACCTGTATGCATAGTCAACTACCTGTCTGCATAGTCAACTACCTGTCTGCATAGTCAACTATCTGTCTGCATAGTCAACTACCTATCTGCATAGTGAACTACCTGTCTGCATGGTGAACTACCTGTCTGCATAGTGAACTACCTGTCTGCATAGTCAACTACCTGTCTGCATAGTCAACTATCTGTCTGCATAGTCAACCACCTGTCTGTGTCGTCAACTACCTGTCTGTAAAATCAACCACCTGTCTGTGTCGTCAACTACCTATCTGCATAGTCAACTACCTGTCTGCATAGTCAACTACCTATATGCATAGTGAACTACCTATCTGCATAGTCAACTATCTGTCTGCGTAGTCAACTACCTATCTGCATAGTGTACTACCTGTCTGCATAGTGAACTACCTGTCTGCATAGTCAACTACCTGTCTGCATAGTGAACTACCTGTCTGCGTAGTCAACTACCTGTCTGCATAGTCAACTAACTGTCTGCATAGTCAACTACCTATCTGCATAGTCAACTATCTGTCTGCATAGTCAACTACCTATCTGCATAGTGAACTACCTGTCTGCATAGTGAACTACCTGTCTGCATAGTGAACTACCTGTCTGCATAGTGAACTACCTGTCTGCATAGTCAACTACCTGTCTGCATAGTCAACCATCTGTCTGCATAGTCAACTATCTGTCTGCATAGTCAACTACCTATCTGCATAGTGAACTACCTATCTGCATAGTGAACTACCTGTCTGCATAGTGAACTACCTGTCTGCATAGTGAACTACCTGTCTGCATAGTCAACTACCTGTCTGCATAGTGAACTACCTGTCTGCGTAGTCAACTACCTGTCTGCATAGTCAACTACCTGTCTGCATAGTCAACTACCTATCTGCATAGTCAACTATCTGTCTGCATAGTCAACTACCTATCTGCATAGTGAACTACCTGTCTGCATAGTGAACTACCTGTCTGCATAGTGAACTACCTGTCTGCATAGTGAACTACCTGTCTGCATAGTCAACTACCTGTCTGCATAGTCAACCATCTGTCTGCATAGTCAACTATCTGTCTGCATAGTCAACTACCTATCTGCATAGTGAACTACCTATCTGCATAGTGAACTACCTGTCTGCATAGTGAACTACCTGTCTGCATAGTGAACTACCTGTCTGCATAGTCAACTACCTGTCTGCATAGTCAACTATCTGTCTGCATAGTCAACTACCTGTCTGCATAGTGAACTACCTGTCTGCATAGTCAACTACCTATCTGCATAGTGAACTACCTGTCTGCATAGTGAACTACCTGTCTGCATAGTGAACTACCTGTCTGCATAGTCAACTACCTGTCTGCATAGTGAACTACATGTCTGTAAAGTCAACCACCTGTCTGTGTCATCAACTACCTGTCTGTAAAGTCAACCACCTGTCTGTGTCATCAACTACCTGTCTGTAAAGTCAACCACCTGTCTGTGTCGTCAACTACCTGTCTGTAAAGTCAACCACCAGTCTGTGTCGTTGACTACCTGTCTGCATAGTCAACTACCTATCTGCATAGTGAACTACCTATCTGCATAGTCAACTATCTGTCTGCATAGTCTGCATAGTGAACTACCTGTCTGCATAGTCAACTACCTGTCTGCATAGTCAACTATCTGTCTGCATAGTCAACTACCTGTCTGCATAGTGAACTACCTGTCTGCATAGTCAACTACCTGTCTGCATAGTCAACTACCTGTCTGCATAGTGAACTACCTGTCTGCATAGTGAACTACCTGTCTGCATAGTTAACTATCTGTCTGCATAGTCAACTACCTATCTGCATAGTGAACTACCTGTCTGCATAGTCAACTACCTGTCTGCATAGTGAACTACATGTCTGTAAAGTCAACCATCTGTCTGTGTCGTCAACTACCTGTCTGTAAAGTCAACCACCTGTCTGTGTCGTCAACTACCTGTCTGTAAAGTCAACCACCAGTCTGTGTCGTCAACTACCTGTCTGTAAAATCAACCACCTGTCTGTGTCGTCAACTACCTATCTGCATAGTCAACTACCTGTCTGCATAGTCAACTACCTATCTGCATAGTGAACTACCTATCTGCATAGTCAACTATCTGTCTGCATAGTCAACTACCTATCTGCATAGTGTACTACCTGTCTGCATAGTCAACTACCTGTCTGCATAGTGAACTACATGTCTGTAAAGTCAACCACCTGTCTGTGTCATCAACTACCTGTCTGTAAAGTCAACCACCTGTCTGTGTCATCAACTACCTGTCTGTAATGTCAACCACCTGTCTGTGTCGTCAACTACCTGTCTGTAAAGTCAACCACCAGTCTGTGTCGTTGACTACCTGTCTGCATAGTCAACTACCTATCTGCATAGTGAACTACCTATCTGCATAGTCAACTATCTGTCTGCATAGTCTGCATAGTGAACTACCTGTCTGCATAGTCAACTACCTGTCTGCATAGTCAACTATCTGTCTGCATAGTCAACTACCTGTCTGCATAGTCAACTACCTGTCTGCATAGTGAACTACCTGTCTGCATAGTCAACTACCTATCTGCATAGTGAACTACCTGTCTGCATAGTGAACTACCTATCTGCATAGTGAACTACCTGTCTGCATAGTGAACTACCTGTCTGTATAGTCAACTACCTGTCTGCAGAGTCAACTACCTGTCTGCATAGTCAACTACCTGTCTGCATAGTCAACTACCTATCTGCATAGTCAACTATCTGTCTGCATAGTCAACTACCTGTCTGCATAGTGAACTACCTGTCTGCATAGTGAACTACCTGTCTGCATAGTGAACTACCTGTCTGCATAGTGAACTACCTGTCTGCATAGTCAACTACCTGTCTGCATAGTCAACCATCTGTCTGCATAGTCAACTATCTGTCTGCATAGTCAACTACCTATCTGCATAGTGAACTACCTATCTGCATAGTGAACTACCTGTCTGCATAGTGAACTACCTGTCTGCATAGTGAACTACCTGTCTGCATAGTGAACTACCTGTCTGCATAGTCAACTATCTGTCTGCATAGTCAACTACCTGTCTGCATAGTGAACTACCTGTCTGCATAGTCAACTACCTATCTGCATAGTGAACTACCTGTCTGCATAGTGAACTACCTGTCTGCATAGTGAACTACCTGTCTGCATAGTCAACTACCTGTCTGCATAGTGAACTACATGTCTGTAAAGTCAACCACCTGTCTGTGTCATCAACTACCTGTCTGTAAAGTCAACCACCTGTCTGTGTCATCAACTACCTGTCTGTAAAGTCAACCACCTGTCTGTGTCGTCAACTACCTGTCTGTAAAATCAACCACCAGTCTGTGTCGTTGACTACCTGTCTGCATAGTCAACTACCTATCTGCATAGTGAACTACCTATCTGCATAGTCAACTATCTGTCTGCATAGTCTGCATAGTGAACTACCTGTCTGCATAGTCAACTACCTGTCTGCATAGTCAACTATCTGTCTGCATAGTCAACTACCTGTCTGCATAGTCAACTACCTGTCTGCATAGTGAACTACCTGTCTGCATAGTCAACTACCTATCTGCATAGTGAACTACCTGTCTGCATAGTGAACTACCTATCTGCATAGTGAACTACCTGTCTGCATAGTGAACTACCTGTCTGTATAGTCAACTACCTGTCTGCAGAGTCAACTACCTGTCTGCATAGTCAACTACCTGTCTGCATAGTCAACTACCTATCTGCATAGTCAACTATCTGTCTGCATAGTCAACTACCTGTCTGCATAGTGAACTACCTGTCTGCATAGTGAACTACCTGTCTGCATAGTGAACTACCTGTCTGCATAGTCAACTATCTGTCTGCATAGTCAACTACCTATCTGCATAGTGAATTACCTGTCTGCATAGTGAACTACCTGTCTGCATAGTCAACTACCTGTCTGCATAGTCAACTACCTGTCTGCATAGTCAACCATCTGTCTGCATAGTCAACTATCTGTCTGCATAGTCAACTACCTATCTGCATAGTGAACTACCTATCTGCATAGTGAACTACCTGTCTGCATAGTGAACTACCTGTCTGCATAGTCAACTACCTGTCTGCATAGTCAACTATCTGTCTGCATAGTCAACTACCTGTCTGCATAGTCAACTACCTGTCTGCATAGTGAACTACCTGTCTGCATAGTCAACTACCTATCTGCATAGTGAACTACCTGTCTGCATAGTGAACTACCTGTCTGCATAGTGAACTACCTGTCTGCATAGTGAACTACCTGTCTGTATAGTCAACTACCTGTCTGCAGAGTCAACTACCTGTCTGCATAGTCAACTACCTGTCTGCATAGTCAACTACCTATCTGCATAGTCAACTATCTGTCTGCATAGTCAACTACCTATCTGCATAGTGAACTACCTGTCTGCATAGTGAATTACCTGTCTGCATAGTGAACTACCTGTCTGCATATACAACTACCTGTCTGCATAGTCAACTATCTGTCTGCATAGTTAACTATCGGTCTGCATAGTGAACTATCTGTCTGTATAGTCAACTATCTGTCTGCATAGTTAATCACCTGTCTGCATAGTCAACCACCTGTCTGTGTCATCAACTACCTGCCTGTGTCGTCAACTACCTGTCTGTATAGTCAACTATATGTCTGCATAGTCAACTATATGTCTGCATAGTCTACTACCTGTCTGCATAGTCAACTATCTGTCTGCATAGTCAACTACCTATCTGCATAGTGAACTACCTGTCTGTAAAGTCAACCACCTGTCTGCGTCGTCAACTACCTGTCTGTAAAGTCAACCACCTGTCTGTGTCGTCAACTACCTGTCTGTAAAATCAACCACCTGTCTGTGTCGTCAACTACCTATCTGCATAGTCAACTACCTGTCTGCATAGTCAACTACCTATCTGCATAGTGAACTACCTATCTGCATAGTCAACTATCTGTCTGCATAGTCAACTACCTATCTGCATAGTGTACTACCTGTCTGCATAGTGAACTACCTGTCTGCATAGTGAACTACCTGTCTGCATAGTGAACTACCTGTCTGCATAGTCAACTACCTGTCTGCATAGTCAACTACCTGTCTGCATAGTCAACTACCTATCTGCATAGTCAACTACCTATCTGCATAGTGAGCTACCTGTCTGCATAGTGAACTACCTGTCTGCATAGTGAACTACCTGTCTGCATAGTCAACTACCTGTCTGCATAGTCAACTATCTGTCTACATAGTCAACTACCTGTCTGCATAGTGAACTACCTGTCAGCATAGTGAACTACCTGTCTGCATAGTGAACTACCTGTCTGCATAGTCAACTACCTATCTGCATAGTGAACTACCTGTCTGCATAGTCAACTACCTATATGCATAGTGAACTACCTGTCTGCAGAGTCAACTACCTGTCTGCATAGTCAACTACCTGTCTGCATAGTCAACTACCTATCTGCATAGTCAACTATCTGTCTGCATAGTCAACTACCTATCTGCATAGTGAACTACCTGTCTGCATAGTGAACTACCTGTCTGCATAGTCAACTACCTGTCTGCATAGTCAACTACCTGTCTGCATAGTGAACTACCTGTCTGCATAGTGAACTACCTGTCTGCATAGTTAACTATCTGTCTGCATAGTCAACTACCTATCTGCATAGTGAACTACCTGTCTGCATAGTCAACTACCTGTCTGCATAGTGAACTACATGTCTGTAAAGTCAACCACCTGTCTGTGTCGTCAACTACCTGTCTGTAAAGTCAACCACCTGTCTGTGTCGTCAACTACCTGTCTGTAAAGTCAACCACCAGTCTGTGTTGTCAACTACCTGTCTGTAAAATCAACCACCTGTCTGTGTCGTCAACTACCTATCTGCATAGTCAACTACCTGTCTGCATAGTCAACTACCTATCTGCATAGTGAACTACCTATCTGCATAGTCAACTATCTGTCTGCATAGTCAACTACCTATCTGCATAGTGTACTACCTGTCTGCATAGTCAACTATCTGTCTGCATAGTCAACTACCTATCTGCATAGTGAACTACCTGTCTGCATAGTGAACTACCTGTCTGCATAGTGAACTACCTGTCTGCATAGTCAACTACCTATCTGCATAGTGAACTACCTGTCTGCATAGTGAACTACCTGTCTGCATAGTGAACTACCTGTCTGCATAGTCAACTACCTGTCTGCATAATCAACTACCTGTCTGCATAGTCAACTACCTATCTGCATAGTCAACTATCTGTCTGCATTGTCAACTACCTATCTGCATAGTGAACTACCTGTCTGCATAGTGAACTACCTGTCTGCATAGTGAACTACCTGTCTGCATAGTCAACTACCTATCTGCATAGTGAACTACCTGTCTGCATAGTGAACTACCTGTCTGCATAGTGAACTACCTGTCTGCATAGTCAACTAAGGTAGTTTGTCTATGCAGACAGGTAGTTGACTATGGCGACAGGTAGTTCACTATGCAGACAGTTAGTTCACTATGCAGACAGGTAGTTCACTATGCAGATAGGTAGTTGACTATGCAGACAGATAGTTGACTATGCAGATAGGTAGTTGACTATGCAGACAGGTAGTTGACTATGCAGATAGGTAGTTGACGACACAGACAGGTGGTTGATTTTACAGACAGGTAGTTGACGACACAGACAGGTGGTTGACTTTACAGACAGGTAGTTTGACGACACAGACAGGTGGTTGACTTTACAGACATGTAGTTCACTATGCAGCCAG
>NC_052312.1:17390694-17403194 GCF_016432855.1 Salvelinus namaycush
AGACTTAGACACACCTGACGTTAAACACACATACCCAACCCGCCCTATACCACACATTATTCCTCATCTCCATCTCTATAGTATTCCACCTCCAGCCACTAATAATACAAAGGAGATGCTTCAAGCTGTGTGTGTTCTCACTGGATTCTGTTACCACTTTGTTCATGACAGCTGTATCTAGCTCTATACATTGTGTGTGTGCGTGTGCACGTGCACGTGCACATGTGTGTGTGTGTGTGTGTGTGTGTGTGTGTGTGTGTGTGTGTGTGTTAGCCCCCAAACCCTGGGCCTATCTCATAGCTAATAGAGCCCACAGTTCCACTCATAAAGGTGGTATTACCCAGAAATAGGGAGGCAGCCTCTAACCTGAGAATAAAACACATTAAAAACACAATGCAGGTCTAAAGAAAGATAAAAGAAAGTAGTTGATGATTGCTTTTCCCTCTCCTATCGTACCCCCCTTCTTCTCTCCTCCTATCGTACCCCCTTTTTCCTCTCCTCCCTATCGTACCCCCTTCTTCCTCTCCTCCCTATCGTACCCCCTTCTTCTCTCCTCCCTATCGTACCCCCCTTCTTCATCTCCTCCCTACGTACCCCCTTCTTCCTCTCCTCCTATCATACCCCCTTCTTCCTCTCCTCCCTATCGTACCCCCCTTCTTCCTCTCCTCCTATCGTACCCCCCTTCTTCCTCTCCCCTATTGTACCCCCCTTCTTCCTCTCCTCCCTATCGTACCCCCCTTCTTCCTCTCCTCCCTATTGTACCCCCCTTCTTCGTCTCCTCCCTAACGTCCCCCCCTTCTTCATCTCCTCCCTATCGTACCCCCCTTCTTCCTCTCCTCCCTATCATACCACCCTTCTTCCTCTCCTCCCTATCATACCCCCCTTTTCCTCTCCTCCTATGTACCCCCCCGTCTTCCTCTCCTCCCTATCATAACCCCCTTCTGTCTTTCCTCCCTATCATACCCCCCCTTCTTCCTCTCCTCTCTATCGTACCCCCCTTTTCTCCTCTCTCCCTATCGTTCCCCCCCTTCTTCTCTCCTCCCTATCGTTCCCCCTTCTTCTCTCCTCCCTATTGTACCCCCCTCTCCTCTCCTCCCTATCGTACCCCTCCTTCTTCCTCTCCTCCCTATCTACCCCCCTTCTTCCTCTCCTCCCTATTGTACCCCCCTTCTTCCTCTCCTCCCTATCGTACACCTCTTCTTCCTCTCCTCCCTATCGTTCCCCTCCTTCTTCCTCTCCTCCTAGTACCCCTCCTTCTCCTCTCCTCCCTATCGTTCCCCTCCTTCTTCCTTCCTCCCTATCGTACCCCCCCTTCTTCCTCTCCTCCCTATCATACCCACTTCTTCCTCTCCCCCTATCATACCCCCCTTCTTCCTCTCCTCCCTATCATACCCCACTTCTTCCTCTCATCTCTATCGTAACCCCCTTTTCCTCTCCTCCTATTGAACCCCCCTTCTTCCTCTACTCCCTATTGTAACCCCTTCTTCTCTCCTCCCTATCATAACCCCTTCTTCCTCTCCTCTCCATCGTACCCCCCCGTCTTCCTCTCCTCCTATCATAACCCCCTTCTTCCTCTCCTCTATCGTACCCCCCTTCTGCCTCTCCCCCTATCATATCCCCCCTTCTTCCTCTCCTCCCTATCATAACCCCCTTCTTCCTCTCCTCCCTATCGTATCCCCCGTCTTCCTCTCCTCCTATCGTTCCCCCCCTTCTTCCTCTCCTCCCTTCATAACCCCTTCTTCCTCTTTCTCCTATCATACCCCCCTTCTTCCTCTCCTTCTATAAACCCCCTTCTTCCTCTTCTCCCTATCATAACCCCCTTCTTCCTCTTCTCCCTATCATAACCCCCTTCTTCCTCTCCTCCCTATCATACCCCCCCTTCTTCCTCTCCTCCCTATCATACACCTCTTCCTCTCTCCCTATCATAACCCCCTTCTTCCTCTCCTCTCTATCCTACCCCCCTTCTTTCTCTCCTCTCTATCATACCCCCCCTCTTCTCACTCCTATCACCCCCTTCTTTCTCTCCTATCATAACCACCTTCTTCCTCTCCTTCCTATGATACCCCCCTTCTTCCTCTCTCCCTATCATACCCCCCCGTCTTCCTCTCTCCCTATCGTACCCCACCTTCTACATCTCCTCCCTATCGTACCCTACCTTCTACATCTCCTCCTTATCGTACCCCCCTTTCTTCCTCTCCTCCCTATCGTAACCCCCTTCTTCCTCTCCTCCCTTATCGTGGGAACAAACTTAGTCATTCAAGCCCGATGCGCCAAAATTCTTCCAGCCTCAATATAATAAACTGCAGGAGAGCGTGTCAATGTGTGTGTGTGTAAAGGTGTGTGTGTGTTTGCTGACGACACCAAGGTGGTAGGCCTGATCACAGATGGCGATGAGACAGCCTACAGGGAGGAAGTCAGCAACTTGGCAGTGTGGTGCCAGGACACCAAGCTCTCTCCCTCGACGGCAGTAAGACCAAGGAGCTGATTGTGGACTACAGGAGACAGAGGGGAGAGCACGCCCCCATCCACATCAACAGGGCTGCAGTGAAGCGGGCCGAGAGCTTCAAGCTCCTTGGCGCCCACATCACTCGGGACTAAACATCGTCCACACACACCCGCACAGTCGTGAAGAGGGCACGACAATGTCTCTTTCCCCTCAGAAAGCTGAAAAGATTTGTTATGGACCCTCAGATCCTCAAAAGGTTCTACAGTTGCACCATCGAGAGCATCTTGACTGGCTGCATAACCACTTGGTATGCACCACCCTCGGTCAAAAAGCGCTACAGAGGGTGGTACGGACAGCCCAGTACATCAAGCCATAGACTGTTCACTCTGCTACCGTCCGGCAAACGGTTACAGAGCATCGGCTCTCGGACCAACAGGCTCCGAAACAGCTTTTACCCCCAGGTCATAAGACTGCTAAATAGTTAATGAATGGTTACCTGGACTTTCTGTATGACTGGTGAACAGGTCAGGGTTCCATAGCCATAGGCAGAAAAGCAGAAAATGGATCAACAGCACAACCAGGTAGTCCTGAGGCATGGTCCTAGGGCTCAGGTACTGAGGGGGTGGAGAGAGAGCAAGACAGGATAATTAGAGGGAGCGTACCTAAGATGACTCAGGACACCCGATAAGACATGGGAATTACACCCCGTCCAAAGATCCCCCCGGACAGGGCCAACCAGGCAGGAATGAACCCCACCCACTTTGCCAAAGCATGGGGCTCCCGAGTGACGCAGCGGTCTAAGGCACTGCATCTCAGTGCTAGAGGCGTCACTACAGACCCTGGTTCATTTCCAGGCTATATTATAACCGGCCGTGATTGGAAGTCCCGTAGGGGGCCGCACAATTGGCCCAGCGTCGTCCGGGTTTGGGTTTGGCCCGGGGTAGGCCGTCATTGTAAATAAGAATTTGTTCTTGATTGACTTGCCTGGTTATATAAAACATTTTAAGAAGCACAGACCCCACACCGCACAAGCCCGAGGGGGGCGTAAACCTGGACAGAAGATCACGTCAGTGACACAACCCAATCAAGTTGAGTATAGCGAATACTTTTACACTCGTCATTTGCTGCTGCTACTCTGTTCTTTATTTTACTCGTATTATTATCTATCCTGATGCCTAGTCACTTTACCCTGCCTTCATGTACCTATCTACCTCAAATACCTTATTATTATCTATCCTGATGCCTAGTCACTTTACCCTGCCTTCATGTACCTATCTACCTCAAATACCTTATTATTATCTATCCTGATGCCTAGTCACTTTACCCTGCCTTCATGTACATATCTACCTCAAATACCTTATTATTATCTATCCTGATGCCTAGTCACTTTACCCTGCCTTCATGTACATATCTACCTCAAATACCTTATTATTATCTATCCTGATGCCTAGTCACTTTACCCTGCCTTCATGTACGTATCTACCTCAAATACCTTATTATTATCTATCCTGATGCCTAGTCACTTTACCCTGCCTTCATGTACATATCTACCTCAAATACCTTATTATTATCTATCCTGATGCCTAGTCACTTTACCCTGCCTTCATGTACATATCTACCTCAAATACCTTATTATTATCTATCCTGATGCCTAGTCACTTTACCCTGCCTTTATGTACATACCTACCTCAAATACCTTATTATTATCTATCCTGATGCCTAGTCACTTTACCCTGCCTTCATGTACATATCTACCTCAAATACCTTATTATTATCTATCCTGATGCCTAGTCACTTTACCCTGCCTTTATGTACATACCTACCTCAAATACCTTATTATTATCTATCCTGATGCCTAGTCACTTTACCCTGCCTTCATGTACATATCTACCTCAAATACCTTATTATTATCTATCCTGATGCCTAGTCACTTTACCCTGCCTTCATGTACATATCTACCTCAAATACCTTATTGTTATCTATCCTGATGCCTAGTCACTTTACCCTGCCTTCATGTACATATCTACATTCAGTACCTCGTACCTCTCTGCACATTGAGCTGTGTTACTATTTCTTTGTTACTATGCTTCTTGGTATTATTATTTTTAACTGTTGCGAAGGACTAGTAAGCAAGTTAAGTCCGCACCCATTGTATTTGGAGCATGTGTGTGTGTGTGTGTGTGTGTGTGTGTGTGTGTGTGTGTGTGTGTGTGTGTGTGTGTGTGTGTGTGTGTGTGTGTGTGTGTGTGTGTGTAAGCATGCCCTATGGCCATGATAAAGTGTCTGAAATGCTAACTTTTAAATCGTCTTTACAGAGCATGCCAGTTAAATAACTATGACATTTATCTAGTATTTGATGTATAGTTTCTGTATGGTCCGGGAGGCCTCATTAATTTAGTTAATTGTGTGTGTGTGTGTGTGTGTGTGTGTGTGTGTGTGTGTGTGTGTGTGTGTGTGTGTGTGTGTGTGTGTGTGTGTGTGTGTGTGTGTGTGTGTGTGTGTGTGTGTGTGTGTGTGTGTACGTGTGCACGCACATCTGCTGTGTGTGTGTGTGTTATTAATGTCACCGTTTATTGTAATTCTCGTGTTTATTCATCAACGACCGTGTGCGACCAGAAAGTGTGTGTGTGTGTGTGTGTGTGTTGCGTCAGTGTGTTGCGTGAATATATGATAGATGTATGTCTTTATGAAAGTGTGTGTGAGTCACACATCATAGAGCCTGTTTTAACACTGAAGCTCAGAAATAAAGCATTGATTGATGTGTCCTGCCACTATGTAGAGATGTGAAGTGTGTATGTGTGTGTGTGTGTGTGTCGTGTACGTGTGTGTATGATTAATTAAGTCATGGGATAGATAGACACTTTTGTGAATAATTTGCTGAAACGTCAGTGGAGTAGACTTTCATCTAGAATGACTCAAAGTCAGACTGGGACTAGTTGATGGTGTTTGTGAATGCTTGCGAACTAAGGGACCAAAACACGCATTTTCAGATATACCCAGCCTGATCACTAGAAATAGACTTTGATTTTGGACGTTTGAAAAGGTACTGAGAACGTCAACATACTGTATGCATTCCTCTGCACTCACAAACAGAAAAAGAAAATGAACGCTTACCACTGGCAGCGGACTCGTGACGCTTGGATCTGGCGAGCGCTGCTCAGACCACTGTGCTCTACGGAAGTTCACACTTCTCTAGCAAGCCGGGAAAATACTTGATGATACTTGATGGTATGAGGTTGGTTGGTGTGCAGAGCCTTCTCCAAACCATACCCCTAACCTTAACCACATGGAATGAATACCTAAACGGTTCAACTTTGAGTTGAATCTGTTTCACCCTGTAAACGCACGGAAATTCCTGGGTCAAAAATAGCCGATCAAATCAAATGTATTTGTCACATGAGGCGAATACAACAGTGTAGACCTTACAGTGAAATGCTTACTTACAAGCACTTAACCAACAATGCAGTTTTAAGAGAAATACCTAAAACAAAGTAAGAGTAAATATCTAAAACAAAGTATCAAATAATTGAAGAGCAGCAGTAACTAACAATAGCGGGACTATATACAGGGGGTACCGGTACAGAGTCAATGTGTCAATGCGCGTGGGGCACCGGTGTCGAGGTAATTGAGGTAATTATGTACATGGGAGGGGGGGAGGGGGGGTGCAAATAGTCTGGGTAGCCATTTGATTAGATGTTCAGGAGTCTTATTGCTTGGGGCTCGAAGCTGTTTAGGAGCCTCTTGGACCTAGACTTGGCGCTCCGGTACCGCTTGCCGTGCAGTAGCAGAGAGAACACTCTATGACCAGAGTGGCTGGAGTCTTTGACGATCCATAATACATCGAATTTCGAAGGGAAACCATGAGATCTTATTAATATCCGTACGACAGAGACAAACACACACACAGACATATGTCCTCTGATATCCCCCTAGCCAGTAGATCATTTATTTTTCTCATTATATCTTAACACACACACGGTGCAGCACACACACACCTGTTGAAGTGTGCTGTACAAACACTGTTCTACACCTGCTCCATCTCACCCCGACCCCCGCCTTGTACTACTGTCTGTCTGTCCGTCCGTCCGTCCGTCTCAGCACCATTGTGTACCCCGTTGCCAGGTGACCGTGGTTTGACATCTGATCAAGAATCCCAGAGGACAGTGTGGCTCTTCTTTAGGCTGCTGTCTGATATAAATCTTCTCAACAAAAAGGAATATTTCTTGCTCTCCCTCCCTCCCATCTCCCCTGTTAAAAAGGGGGAAAGAGGTGGAACCAGAAGGGAATGGACGGATGACATGTTTGTTTTCGTTTCCTCGTTCACTTGTTCTTTCTCTGCTCTTTCTCTCTCTGTCTACCTCGGCTCTTTTTAATGAAACAGCTCCTTAATGTCAGCATCCCCCTCGTCTTTCTCTCTCTTTCTCTGTGTTCCATTTCTCTGTGAGTGTTAGGCTGGCCCCAGTCTCTCTCTTTCTCTGTGTTCCATTTCTCTGTGAGTGTTAGGCTGGCCCCTTTCTCTCTCTTTCTATGTGTTCCATTTCTCTGTGAGTGTTAGGCTGGCCCCTTTCTCTCTCTTTCTATGTGTTCCATTTCTCTGTGAGTGTTAGGCTGGCCCCTTTCTCTCTCTTTCTCTGTGAGTGTTAGGCTGGCCCCTTTCTCTCTCTTTCTCTGTGTTCCATTTCTCTGTGAGTGTTAGGCTGGCCCCCTTCGCTCTCTGTCTCTGTCCGTTCTCCTATTTAATACTAGGCTGTCAGCGACCCTCGAGCCTCTCCTCTCTTTTCTCTACTCCCCTCCTGTCCCTCTCTCTTTGTTCTCTCGGACACGAGGCCTTGCAGCGAATCCAGGGATACTGAACACACATGGCCCTTCTCTCGCTCTCTCTCTCTTTCTCTCTCCTCATCTCCCTTCTATCCTTTCTTTCCCTTTCTCTCTCTCCTCCCTTCCATCTCCCCGTCCGTCTGTTAGCTCTGTCCATCTGGCTGCTGTATGTGTGCGCTGCAGAGTAAAGGGCAGGTGATTGCTGTTCTCCCTGTGCGACTGTGTGCGTGTGTGACTGTGTGTGTGTGTGTGTGCGCCTTTGTGATTGACTGCGTGTGACTGACTGTGTGTGTGATTGCTGTTCCCAGTGAGTCAGTGTGTGTGTGTGTGTGACTGTGTGTTTGTGCACGCACGACCATGTGTTTCACCGTGTGTGTGTGTGTGTGTGTGTGTGTGTGTGTGTGTGTGTGTGTGTGTGTGTGTGTGTGTGTGTGTGTGTGTGTGTGTGTGTGTGTGTGTGTGTGTGTGTGTGTGTGTGTGTCTGTGGTGTTTAATGTTTGACTGGACCTATCTCCTGGTGTGGACAGGGGGTCGACTGACGCTCCATTGATTTGTATGGAAATGCAGCCTGTTCACACAGCAGGGCCCTGTCTCTCCTCTCTCCTCTACCCACTACCCTCTCCTCTTCCTCGCTCTGCTCTCCCTGTCACACAGGCAACACTCCCGCTTTCTCTCTCCTGTTCCCTCTCTTTCTTCCACTCTCTCTCACACACCGCTCCCCCTCGCTCTCTTTCTCCGTCTGGCTCTCTTTCTCCATCTCTCTCTCTTTCTCTCCCATCACACATCATTGCCCAGCTGGAGACAGTTTGTTTGTTCATATAGAAGTGTGTGTGTGTGTGTGTGTGTGTGTGTGTGTGTGTGTGTGTGTGTGTGTGTGTGTGTGTGTGTGTGTGTGTGTGTGTGTGTGTGTGTGTGTGTGTGTGTGTGTGTGTGTGTGTGTGTGTGTGTGTGTTAGACATTGAGTTAGTGTATGTGCTTTTCAGTGTGATGGAGAGTGTTTGTGAACAGAGATTGTGTGAGCGCAGGTGCTATTCTACTCTGTGTGGGTGTGCGCGCGCGTGTGTGTGTGTGTGAACATGTTATCTGAACACATATAGATTTCTATGTGTTGGTGTTTAATATGTGAGGAAGCACATCTGTCTCTTGACGATACATTATGGTGGCGCAATCAATCTCTGAGGATCGCGCACACACACACACACACACACACACACACACACACACACACACACACACACACACACACACACACACACACACACACACACACACACACACACACACACACACACACACACACACACACACACACACAAACTCTCCAGCTTGCCCCAGTGAGATACAGTAAAGAGAAATGACTCGCATCTCTCTCACATCAACCACACACTCCTTCACCCAATCGCCTCGTGATCTCTTCTCTCTCTCTCTCTCTCTCTCTCTCTCTCTCTCTCTCTCTCTCTCTCTCTCTCTCTCTCTCTCTCTCTCTCTCTCCCCCCCCCCCCCCCCCTCTCTCCCTCTCCCTCTCTCCCCCTCTCTCTCTCTCTCTCTCTCTAGAATTAGACCCTATCCACTGCACCTGCTCCTTACTAGATGACTACCCTGAGGACAGCAGCTGCTGCTTGTACTGCAGTGGACATATCTAAAGTTGTCTACCTTCACTATCACCATCCTTCGTCTTCATCTACCTTTCGTCTTTAACTGGAACTACTAATGCCACTGATATTACTGCAGTTCTGCCCCATTTTTCATAATGTGTCTGCTATAAACCTTACGCCCTTGTGTTTCCCTTCCCCAGTAACACTAATGTTACTATGCTGTGTTTCCCTTCCCCAGTAACACTAATGTTACTATGCTGTGTTTCCCTTCCCCAGTAACACTAATGTTACTATGCTGTGTTTCCCTTCCCCAGTAACACTACTGTTACTATGCTGTGTTTCCCTTCCCCAGTAACACTAATGTTACTATGCTGTGTTTCCCTTCCCCAGTAACACTAATGTTACTATGCTGTGTTTCCCTTCCCCAGTAACACTAATGTTACTATGCTGTGTTTCCCTTCCCCAGTAACACTAATGTTACTATGCTGTGTTTCCCTTCCCCAGTAACACTAATGTTACTATGCTGTGTTTCCCTTCCCCAGTAACACTAATGTTACTATGCTGTGTTTCCCTTCCCCAGTAACACTAATGTTACTATGCTGTGTTTCCCTTCCCCAGTAACACTAATGTTACTATGCTGTGTTTCCCTTCCCCAGTAACACTAATGTTACTATGCTGTGTTTCCCTTCCCCAGTAACACTAATGTTACTATGCTGTGTTTCCCTTCCCCAGTAACACTAATGTTACTATGCTGTGTTTCCCTTCCCCAGTAACACTAATGTTACTATGCTGTGTTTCCCTTCCCCAGTAACACTAATGTTACTATGCTGTGTTTCCCTTCCCCAGTAACACTAATGTTACTATGCTTGTGTTTCCCTTCCCCAGTAACACTAATGTTACTATGCTGTGTTTCCCTTCCCCAGTAACACTAATGTTACTATGCTGTGTTTCCCTTCCCCAGTAACACTAATGTTACTATGCTGTGTGCCGTAGGCCTCATGCAGCCCTGTAAGGATCAGTGTGATGCTCAGCAGACAGGGGTGTTGGCAGGCTTCTACACGTTACATTATACGGGGCTCGTAAACCTGGAGAGTCACAGCAGTAAAAACCTTATTTCCATACACACACACACACACGCACGCACACACGCACGCAGAACGCAAACATATGGAAAGAAACGTAAATGTACAAAGGCACATAAAGGCACTCTCCTCTCTCTACCAACCCATTCCTCCACTCTCCTCTCTCTACCAACCCATTCCTCCACTCTCCTCTCTCTACCAACCCATTCGTCCGCTATCTCTCTCTACCAACCCATTCCTCCACTCTCCTCTCTCTACCAACCCATTCCTCCACTACCTCTCTCTACCATCCCATTCCTCCACTATCTCTCTCTACCAACCCATTCCTCCACTCTCCTCTCTCTACCAACCCATTCCTCCACTCTCCTCTCTCTACCAACCCATTCGTCCGCTATCTCTCTCTACCAACCCATTCCTCCACTCTCCTCTCTCTACCAACCCATTCCTCCACTCTCCTCTCTCTACCAACCCATTCCTCCACTACCTCTCTCTACCATCCCATTCCTCCACTATCTCTCTCTACCAACCCATTCCTCCACTACCTCTCTCTACCATCCCATTCCTCCACTATCTCTCTCTACCAACCCATTCATCCACTCTCCTCTCTCTACCAACCCATTCCTCCACTCTCCTCTCTCTACCAACCCATTCCTCCACTCTCCTCTCTCTACCAACCCATTCCTCCACTCTCCTCTCTCTACCAACCCATTCCTCCACTCTCCTCTCTCTACCAACCCATTCCTCCACTCTCCTCTCTCTACCAACCCATTCCTCCACTACCTCTCTCTACCAACCCATTCCTCCACTCTCCTCTCTCTACCAACCCATTCCTCCACTACCTCTCTCTACCAACCCATTCCTCCACTATCTCTCTCTACCAACCCATTCCTCCACTATCTCTCTCTACCAACCCATTCCTCCACTATCTCTCTCTACCAACCCATTCCTCCACTCTCCTCTCTCTACCAACCCATTCCTCCACTACCTCTCTCTACCAACCCATTCCTCCACTCCCTCTCTCTACCAACCCATTCCTCCACTCTCCTCTCTCTACCAACCCATTCCTCCACTCTCCTCTCTCTACCAACCCATTCCTCCACTCCCTCTGTCTACCAACCTATTCCTCCACTCTCCTCTCTCTACCAACCCATTCCTCCACTCTCCTCTCTCTACCAACCCATTCCTCCACTACCTCTCTCTACCAACCCATTCCTCCACTCTCCTCTCTCTACCAACCCATTCCTCCACTCTCCTCTCTCTACCAACCCATTCCTCCACTACCTCTCTCTACCAACCCATTCCTCCACTCTCCTCTCTCTACCAACCCATTCCTCCACTCTCCTCTCTCTACCAACCCATTCCTCCACTCTCCTCTCTCTACCAACCCATTCCTCCACTACCTCTCTCTACCAACCCATTCCTCCACTATCTCTCTCTACCAACCCATTCCTCCACTATCTCTCTCTACCAA
Source organism: Salvelinus namaycush (assembly GCF_016432855.1). Taxonomy (NCBI): domain Eukaryota; kingdom Metazoa; phylum Chordata; class Actinopteri; order Salmoniformes; family Salmonidae; genus Salvelinus; species Salvelinus namaycush. The sequence goes on from NC_052312.1 coordinate 17,402,107, forward strand.
CCCATTCCTCCACTCTCCTCTCTCTACCAACCCATTCCTCCACTCTCCTCTCTCTACCAACCCATTCCTCCACTACCTCTCTCTACCAACCCATTCCTCCACTATCTCTCTCTACCAACCCATTCCTCCACTATCTCTCTCTACCAACCCATTCCTCCACTCTCCTCTCTCTACCAACCCATTCCTCCACTCTCCTCTCTCTACCAACCCATTCCTCCACTCTCCTCTCTCTACCAACCCATTCCTCCACTCTCCTCTCTCTACCAACCCATTCCTCCACTCTCCTCTCTCTACCAACCCATTCCTCCACTCTCCTCTCTCTACCAACCCATTCCTCCACTCTCCACTCTCTACCAACCCATTCCTCCACTCCCTCTCTCTACCAACCCATTCCTCCACTCTCCTCTCTCTACCAACACATTCCTCCACTCTCCTCTCTCTACCAACCCATTCCTCCACTCTCCTCTCTCTACCAACCCATTCCTCCACTCTCCTCTCTCCACCAACCCATTCATCCACTCTCCTCTCTCTACCAACCCATTCCTCCACTCTCCATTCTCTACCAACCCATTCCTCCACTCTCCTCTCTCTACCAACCCATTCCTCCACTCTCCTCTCTCTACCAACCCATTCCTCCACTCTCCTCTCTCTACCAACCCATTCCTCCACTCTCCTCTCTCTACCAACCCATTCCTCCACTCTCCTCTCTCTACCAACCCATTCCTCCACTCTCCTCTCTCTACCAACCCATTCCTCCACTCTCCTCTCTCTACCAACCCATTCCTCCACTCTCCTCTCTCTACCAACCCATTCCTCCACTCTCCTCTCTCTACCAACCCATTCCTCCACTCTCCACTCTCTACCAACCCATTCCTCCACTCCCTCTCTCTACCAACCCATTCCTCCACTCTCCTCTCTCTACCAACCCATTCCTCCACTCTCCTCTCTCTACCAACCCATTCCTCCACTCTCCTCTCTCTACCAACCCATTCCTCCACTCTCCTCTCTCCACCAACCCATTCCTCCACTCTCCTCTCTCTACCAACCCATTCCTCCACTCTCCACTCTCTACCAACCCATTCCTCCAC
>NC_052312.1:17405694-17518194 GCF_016432855.1 Salvelinus namaycush
ACAGGGCCGACCCATGGCACACAGTAGTACTGCTGTGTGTGTCTGTGGAATCGGGAGCAGGAATGCACTCCAGAAAGCATTGGGGTATTGCAAACCGCATCCCCAAAAAGCACACATACGGCCATGCAGAGCAGGATATTAAACCTCACGCGTGGTGTGGCTTGCAGCAGTAATTAGTCGGGTACACTCTGCTAATTGAACTAGTTGAGCTCAACCCGGCTCCTTCTCTCCCCGTTCTCTCCCCGTTCTCTCCCCGTTCTCTCTCTCTCTCTCTCTCTCTCTCTCTCTCTCTCTCTCTGCCTGGAGGAAGACAGGAGGAGAAGAACAGATGAGGAGGAGATGAGGAAGAGAGGAGTGTGTGTACAGTAGTCAGCTCACTGAGCAATGTAGACCTGAGGATGTGGGAGGGACGGGCATTAGAGTCACCAGCTGTTTCCTTTGCCTATTAATACCAACACACACACGCACACACACGCACACACACGCGCGCGCGCGCGCACGCGCACACACACAAAATGCCAAATCAGAGAGATACACACACACATAATTAGTCACAAACAACACAGCAATACACACATACAGTACAATACTCCCAGATTTACATTTAAGCCATTTAGCAGACGCGCGACTTACAAATTGGAAAGTTCATACATATTCATCCTGGTCCCCCCGTGGGAATTGAACCCACAACCCTGGCGTTTCAAGCGCCATGCTCTACCAACTGAGCCACACGGGACCACGTCTACAGATTGTAGAGACACACTCTTACATGGCGTAGAAATACACACATCACAGAAAGAGACAACACACAGACTCACATAGACTCATTCACTGATTCACAACAGATATGCAAACCACACACAGCTGTGCGTGCGAGAGACAGAGAGAAGATCGAGGCTCTGTGGGGTGTTTTTTGAATGCTGATTGACTGTGTGGGGAAAGAGAGAGAGAGAGAGAGAGAGAGAGAGAGAGAGAGAGAGAGAGAGAGAGAGAGAGAGAGAGAGAGAGAGAGAGAGAGAGAGATGGAGTAGAGAGAGAGATGGAGTAGAAAGAGAGAGATGGAGTAGAAATAGAGAGAGATGGAGTAGAAAGAGAGAGATGGAGTAGAAAGAGAGAGATGGAGTAGAAAGAGAGAGAGATGGAGTAGAAAGAGAGAGATGGAGTAGAAAGAGAGAGAGAGAGAGATGGAGTAGAAAGAGAGAGAGAGAGAGATGGAGTAGAAAGAGAGAGAGATGGAGTAGAAAGAGAAAGAGATGGAGTAGAAAGAGAGAGATGGAGTAAAAAGAGAGAGAGAGATGGAGTAGAAAGAGAGAGAGATGGAGTAGAAAGAGAGAGAGATGGCGTAGAAAGAGAAAGAGATGGAGTAGAAAGAGAGAGAGAGATGGAGTAGAAAGAGAAAGAGATGGAGTAGAACGTGAGAGAGATGGAGTAGAAAGAGAAAGAGATGGAGTAGAAAGATAGAGAGATGGAATAGAAAGAGGAAGAGATGGAGTAGAAAGAGAGAGAGAAAGAGGGCAGGCTGTTGCTGAAAGAATTCCGCGACTGACCGTTATGTTTTGAAAGCGGGACGAAGTGCAGAATGGTCTTTTCCCTTTTCTCTCCTATCCTCTCCATCCCTCCATCTCCTGTTGTGTGTTTCTGCCAGATTAAACAAACACTGTCATTTTTTTCCTGAAAGCTTTTTCACGTGTCACATTATGTATTAAATACGTTTGTGCTGTGTGTGTGTGTTTGTATGGTGTGTGTTGTGTAGGGGAACAGATAATGATACGGCCATCCCTCCATCCCTCTATCCCTCTATCCCCCATCGCTCTATCCCTCCATCGCCCATCCCTCCATCCCTCTATCCCTCATCCCTCTATCCCTCCATCACCCATCCCTCCATCTCTCTATCCCTCTATCCCTCCATCCCCATATCCCCCATCCCTCTATCCCTCCATCGCCCATCCCTCCATCTCTCTATCCTTCCATTCCTCTATCCCCCATACCTCTATCCCTCCATCTCTCTATCCCTCCATCCCTCTATCCTTCCATCCCCCGTCCCTCTATCCCTCTAAAGATGAACAGAGAGAGAGAGAGAGAGAGAGAGAGAGAGAGAGAGAGAGAGAGAGAGAGAGAGAGAGAGGCATAGTACAGCATTAGAGTGACAGAGGGAGGAAAACAAAGCAACAGACAGAAGGTACAGACAGAAGGTTCAGACAGAAGGTACAGACAGAAGGTACAGCCAGAAGGTACAGACAGAAGGTATAGACAGAAGGTACAGACAGAAGGTACAGACAGATGGTACAGACAGAAGGTACCGACAGAAGGTACAGACAGAAGGTACAGACAGAAGGTATAGACAGTAGGTATAGAGACAGTAGGTATAGAGACAGTATGTATAGAGACAGTATGTATAGAGACAGTATGTATAGAGACAGTAGGTATAGAGACAGTAGGTATAGAGACAGTATGTATAGAGACAGTAGGTATAGAGACAGTATGTATAGAGACAGTAGGTATAGAGACAGTATGTATAGAGACAGTAGGTATAGAGACAGTAGGTATAGAGACAGAAGGTATAGAGACAGTATGTATAGAGACAGTAGGTATAGAGACAGTAGGTATAGAGACAGTATGTATAGAGACAGTAGGTATAGAGACAGTAGGTATAGAGACAGTATGTATAGAGACAGTAGGTATAGAGACAGTAGGTATAGAGACAGTATGTATAGAGACAGAAGGTATAGAGACAGTATGTATAGAGACAGTATGTATAGAGACAGTAGGTATAGAGACAGTATGTATAGAGACAGTAGGTATAGACAGAAGGTATAGAGACAGAAGGTATAGACAGAAGGTATAGACAGAAGGTATAGAGACAGAAGGTATAGACAGAAGGTACAGACAGAAGGTATAGAGACAGAAGGTATAGAGACAGAAGGTATAGACAGAAGGTATAGAGACAGAAGGTATAGAGACAGATATACATAGAGACAGAAGGTATAGAGACAGATATACATAGAGACACAAGTAGACAAGGATAGACAGAATATAATGAAAGGAGAGATTTGGGGACAGGAAGAGTGACAAGGGTTATGATTCTAATGTTTCTGGGCACACAAGCTGTGTGTGTGTGTGTGTTTACATTCAGAGTTATCTTGAGTTATTATAGAATCCTAAGTCTTGGTTTAACTAGTGCAATATTGTGGGAAAATGTCACGGCTTAGATGGGAAGCCTACTGGGACATAATGTATTGTCAACACAAAAGGCAAAGATGAATTTATCTCGGCAAACACAACCAACCCTTTTAATCTATCACTTTCTACCCCCAAAACGAATGTTGTTTCCAGAAGCCGTCGTAAGAGAGAATGGAAGACTGTTCATCAAGACTGCCGTCGTTTTTAGAATGGCACGGGAGACATCTCATATAAGTCAGGAAGACAGAGACCATGTCTGCCATTGCACCCTATTCCGTAGGTAGAGCACTCCTTTTGACACTATGAAAGAAGCTACCCTTTAGGATGTTTTTAAGTTGTCCGTGGTGTGTTTCGCATCAAATACGATGGGTAATATTTTCAGACAGTGCACCCAAATATGGCATGTACCGAACTAAATTCTCTCCCTCCATTGGGTAACTGAAGCAGTGAAGGGTGGGCTTTGATTGAACATATGCAACACGGCTACTCTGACAGTCGGGAACGCTCCCAACTGAGCTACCACACGGATCTTGTACCCACACACATGCAATAAACACGTGTGTTACAGACACATTCCACACACACACACACACACACACACACACGCGCACACACACACACACACACACACACACGCGCACACACACACACACACACACACACACACACACACACACACACACACACACACACACCACACACACACACACACACACGCACACACACACGCACGCACGCACACACACACACACACACCCCACGTGTTAGTTAGCAGCTTTAATCCCAGTCATATCCGTACTCCATGTTAATTAGATTGAAGTGCCATCGCGGAGATAAACGTTCCCATGCGGTGTCCCTATTTTGATTTTTAACACGACAGACATGAGTCTTTCTTTCCAACAGCAAAACCTCAGCTTCCTGCACTAGAGGACCCAGTGATTTCCAAACACTTAAAAAAGGTCCAGAACGTAATTCGAAAAACAATAAAACAGCATTTTACAGGATCAAAAATGACTGTCAAATCAAAATCACAGAGTGGGGTTTTAAAAGAGGGAGGTGCGACGGTTCTGGGGGCGCATGCATGACGCCGTGCCTCTGCACCTTCATCTTTATATATGCCAGGGGCCTCCTGAGCCACACTGGGACACACCCTCGCCTGGGGCACGGTTTACAGACCGGAGGTGTGTGTTTGGGGAATGGTGTGTGCAGGACTGCATGTTTGTGCAGCTAGGACTTCTATGACAAGTGAAAGCCTGCGGTGGAACACTGGAGGAACAGAAATGGCTTCGAACTACTGGCACCTAAATGGGACTTTATTCGCCCTCAAATTAATCCAATATGGCCGACCTAACCCTAAAGCATTCCTAAGTAACAATGGTGCTGTGGCTGTACTCAAGCTAAAACCACAGATTTCAGTTCAAATAACCCTAACTAACCCCATTCCTAACCTGAACCATAGGTTGAGCCTGGACCAGTGGTTAGGGCGAACTTGTAGCTTCTCTATTGGGCTGTTGTTCATTAAAGCAGAAGGCCATAGTAGTTTAACCCTAAGTTAATACTCGAGGCCAGCCAGGATATTAACTTTTTGCTCCATTTCTGTAGGGGGTTTAACCCCCTCCTCTCCCCTCAATTCCTTTCTCTCCTTCCTCCCTCCCCCACCCCCTGACCTCTCCCTCTGTCAGTTTCATTTGCGCTGACCTCTGACCCCTTAGCTCCACCCACTCTAGGTGAGAGTCACTGCTGGAGAAAAGCATTGAGAAACATACAGTGCATTCGGAAAGAATTCAGACCCCTTGACTTTTCCCACATTTTGTTACGTTACAGCCTTATTCTAAATTATTATACTTTTTTTCATTCACCATATCAATCTACACACAATACCCCATTATGAAAACGCAAAAACATTTATGCAAATGTATTAAAAATAAAAAACTTAAATTTACATAAGTATTCAGACCCTTTACTCAGTACTTTGTTGAAGCACCTTTGGCAGCGATTACAGCCTCAAGTCTTCTTGGGTATGACGCTACAAGCTTGGCACACCTGTATTTGGGGAGTTTCTCCCATTCTTCTCTGCAGATCCTCTCAAGCTCTGTCAGGTTAGAGGGGAGCGTCGCTGCACAGTTATTTTACGGCCTCGCCAGAGTTGTTCGATCGGGTTTAAGTCCGGGCTCTGGCTGGGCCACTCAAGGACATTCAGAGACTTGTCCCTGAAGCCACTCCTGTGTTGTCTTGGCTGTGTGCTTAGGGTCGTTGTCCTGTTGGAAGGTGAACCTTCGCCCCAGTCTGAGGTCCTGAGTGCTCTGGAGCAGGTTTTCATCTCTCTGTACTTTGCTCCGTTCATCTTTCCCTCGATCCTGACTAATCTCCCAATCCCTGCTGCTGAATAACATCCCCACAGCATGATGCTGCCACCACCATGCTTCACCATAGGGATGGTGCCAGATTTTCTCCAGACGTGACACTTGGCATTCAGGCCAAAGAGTTCAATCTTGGTTTCATCAGGCCAGAGAATCTTGTTTCTCATGGTCTGAGAGTCTTTAGGTGCCTTTTGGCAAACTCCAAGCGGGGTGTCATGTACAGTTGAATTTGGAAGTTTACATAAACCTTAGTCAAATACATTTAAACTCAGTTTTTCACAATTCCTGACATTTAATCCAAGTAAAAATTCCCTGTCTTAGGTCAGTTAGGATCACCACTTTATTTTAAGAATGTGAAATGTCAGAATAATAGTAGAGAGAATGATTTATTTCAGCTTTTATTTCTTTCATCACATTCCCAGTGGGTCAGAAGTTTACATACACTCAATTAGTATTTGGTAGCATTGCCTTTAAATTGTTTAACTTCAGTCAAACGTTTCGGGTAGCCTTCCACAAGCTTCCCACAATAAGTTGGGTGAATTTTGGCCCATTCCTCCTGACAGAGCTGGTATAACTGAGTCAGGTTTGTAAGCCTCCTTCCTCGCACACGCTTTTTCAGTTCTACACACACATTTTCTATAGGATTGAGGTCAGGGCTTTGTGATGGCCACTCCAATACCTTGACTTTATTGCCAAGTATGCTTGGGGTCATTGTCCATTTGGAAGATCCATTTGCGACCAAGCTTTAACTTCCTGACTGATGTCTTGAGATGTTGCTTCAATATATCCACATAATTTTCAATCCTCATGATGCCATCTATTTTGTGAAGTGAACCAGTCCCTCCTGCAGCAAAGCACCCCCACAACATGATGCTGCCACCCCCGTGCCTCACGGTTGGGATGGTGTTCTTCGGATTGCAAGCCTCCCCCTTTTTCTTCCAAACATAATGATGGTCATTATGCCAAACAGTTCTATTTATGTTTCATCAGACCAGAGGACATTTTTCCAAAAAGCACAATCTTTGTCCCCATGTGCAGTTGCAAACCGTAGTCTGGCTTTTTTATGGCGGTTTTGGAGCAGTGGCTTCTTCCTGGCTGAGCGGCCTTTCAGGTTATGTCGATATAGGACTCGTTTTACTGTGGATATAGATACTTTTGTACCTGTTTCCTCCAGCATCTTCACAAGGTCCTTTGCTGTTGTTCTGGGATTGATTTGCACTTTTCGCACCAAAGTACGTTCATCTGACCCACTGGAATTGTGATACAGTGAATTATAAGTGAAATAATCTGTCTGAAAACAATTGTTGGAAAAATGGCTTGTGTCATGCACAAAATAGATGTCCTAACCGACTTGCCAAAACTATCGTTTGTTAACAAGAAATTTGTGGAGTGGTTGCAAAACGAGTTTTAATGACTCCAACCTAAGTGAATGTAAACTTCCGACTTCAACTGTACCTTTTACTGAGGAGTAGCTTCCGTCTGGCCACTCCACCATAAAGGCCTGCTTGGTGAAGTGCTGCAGAGATCATTGTCCTTCTGGAAGGTTCTCCCATCTCCACAGAGGAACTCTGGAGCTCTGTCAGAGTGACCATCTGGTTCTTGGTCACCTCCTTGACCAAGGCCGGTCTCCCCCGATTGCTCAGTTTGGCCGGGCGGCCAGCTCTAGGAAGAGTCTTGGTGGTTCCAAACTTCTTCCATTTAAGAATGTTGGAGGCCACTGTGTTCTTGGGCACCTTCAATATAATTTTTTTGGTACCCTTCCCCAGATCTGTGCCTCAACATAATCCTGTCTCGGAGCTCTACTGACAATTCCTCCGACCTCATGATTTGGTTTTTGGTCTGACATGCACTGCCAACTGTGGGACCTGATATAGACAGCTATGTGCCTTTCCTAATCATGTCCAATCAATTGAATTTACCACAGGTGGACTCCAATCAAGTTATAGAAACATCTCAAGGATGATCAATGGAAACAGGATGCACCGGAGCTCAATGTCAAGCTCAATGTCAAGCTCAATGTCAGGCAAAGGGTCTGAATACTTATGTAAATAAGATATTTCTGTTTTTATCTAAAAACCTGTTTTCATTTTGTTTTTATGGGGTATTGTGTGTAGACTGATGAGGGAAAAAATTATTTCATCCATTTTAGAATAAGGCTGTAACGTAACAAAATGAGGAAATAACCAAGGGGTCTGAATACTTTCCGAAGGCACTGTATAGGGGCAAACACTGTTTCAATGTCGATTCAACACTACGCAACCAGGTGCCCATGAACTAAAATAAAGTGGACAAACGTTGATTCAACGTTACACAACCCAAGATTCCCACAGATCTTAACATTATTCCAGCGCTTCCGTTGATAAAACCACAACCAACTAACCCTTTGCTCTCAAATGGGGAAAAAAATGAGACGCAGTCCCATAAGAAAGGTGTAAAATGGAAAGGATAATGAAGGAGTAAGCCACTGAAAGAGAGTGAGAGTGAGACTCGACGATGGCAATGTGATAACTCCTAAAACGAGGCGGAAAAAAGAAATCAGCGCTGCCATCAAATTGAGTCTGCGGGGGGAGAGAAACGTGTTTCTGCTGCGACAGCATTCACTCACTTATTAGGTTAGGAGAGATAGATGGAGAGGGGGGTGGAGAGGTGAGAACAGGGAGAGAGAGAAAGTCAAAGGAAGGGAGAGAGTAATGACTACATGAACGCAAAAAGGGCAAATAGAAAGACAGGAGAGAGAGAAATAAAGAGAGAGAGAGAAAGCTGAAAGAGGAAGTGACTAACAACGAACAACATTAACAGAAAAAGCAAAGAAAAAGCAAAGCAAAGACAAAGAAAGATTGTGTGTGTGTGTGCGTGTCTGTGATGACTGTAGTATGCGTTCTGGAGAACTATTTATAACTGGTACTGAGTGAAACCTGGTGGCCTTCAACTCACATCACATCACATCTAGCCTGTAGGCAGTACAGCACAGTACACAGAAGAACGGAACACATGCATCATTTAAAGACAGTTGTATTGTGAGATTCTCTGCAGTGCAGGCCGGCTCAAGCCTTTTGGGGGCCCTGAACGAGATTTGGTTTTGGGGGCCAGCCACCCAGTGGCAAAACATTTTAGGCCCCCTCTTGACGATGGAGAGAACAAATGAAAGATTTCAAGTAAATTTCCTGCAATTCTACACATTTTGCCATGGGGTGATAACAACTTTTGGTAATTTAAAGGTACATTTCTGCAATTCTACACATTTTGTAATAACTTATGCCATGTTAATATGATCTGAGTGAGAATGACTTGAAGAATCAATGGGGGCCCCCTGGAGGTCAGGGCCCCTGGTCATGGTCGCTATTCAGCCATTACTACACGTTTAGATATCTGGTTAGACTAACTACCAATTGAAAACTACCAATTGTTAGCTGTTAGCTGACATGGCTAATTGAGTGACTGTCAGTGACTGACAAGAGAAAAACTGCGGATGCACAACCACATGTCTAAATTGCACCTTGTGTAGTCTACTATTCTAACTCTCAATAGTAAGTAGAGGCCCCGACTGAGTAAACTGGCCCTGCTGCAGGGCCACAGGCTCTATCCAGTAGGGATGCTTCTGAAATGGCACCCCATTCCTGATATAGTGCACAAAAGTAGTTGGACCGGTCAGAAGTAGTGCACTTTATAGGGAATATGGTGCCAATTACAGTTGAGTCATTTAGCAGATGCTCTTATGCAGAGCAACTTACAGGAGTAATTAGGGTCCAGTGCCTTGCTCAAGGGCACAGAGAGATCTTTCACCTAGTCGGCTTAGGGGTTCAAACCAGCAACTTTTCAGTTACTGGCCCAACGCTCTGCAGTGCCACAGGCTCTTTTCCCTCAGCTCAATTCAGGTGTGAACTCGGCTAGGTGAACCAAACGAGTGAGCTCGCATACTCCCTTAAAAGACCTTCGCTTGGAAAAAGGAGAAAAAGGAGGCAATAGTACTGTTTGTCCATCTTGAGACGCCGTAGCCAGTATACACTTCCTCAAAATAGTGAGAATTAATCTAAGATCTGTCATTAATTTTGACGTTTTTGTTTAGGAGATCTTAGTCGCGCAAATTTTACATCTGATGTTTCGTGCAGTGTTTCTCAAGTGGAAGAATTTGCATGAAAATGATTCATCTCTGGTTGAACGACAACAAACACTTCCTTGAAGAATCCCTACTCTTGACCAATCACAGACAAAGGATCGTAAACTTCGGCTAACGACTTCGGCTTGCCTTGAGAAACGTTTTTGTGTGCACGAACAGACGAAGACCAAAACGAACAAAAACGTCACAAAAAGTTGTCATAATATATGAACAAACTGTTCCAAACTGTTTTGGATGGGAAGCCTGCGGCTGTCTTTAGAATCCTCCCAACCAGCAAAAACTCTGGGCCCAGGTACATTAGGTCAGGAAAAGGAAAAACTCTGGGCCCTGGTTGGAAAAACTCCTGGCTTTATCCATGGTGCATCGCCCCCTGCTGAAGACAACAAATGCATGTTGAAGTATAACTTAACACACAGGGAATTTGGATGTACTTAAAGACCCTGTCAGTCCAATCCTAGTTTGCGTGTGTATGGTACACTGCACACGGGTGCTTCTGGGAGTTTGTCAGTAGGTACCTGTTAGAAAAACCTGATATAAATACTGTCTGTGTGTCAGTGTGTGATAAACAGGCAGAAAATGAAGCTATTTTTTTTAAACACACAGCCCCACACACACACACACACACACACACACACACACACACACACACACACACACACACACACACACACACACACACACACACACACACACACACACACACACACACACACACACACATCCACCCCCTGTTCTCGTGGGTGTCGGAGTGAGAAATTAAATGTTTCTGATGAGACACTTTTTCACTCCTACCTTAGCTTCCTCCTCCTCCCTCCTCTCCATTCTTTAATTTATTCATTTATTTATCAACCAATAATTTATTCAGTCAGAGAAATTAACAGTTGTGCAGTCATGTGTGCTCCCTGCTGCCACGTACAGACAGAGATGAGGATCGAAGAGGGACCGACATACAGTACGGGCGAGCACACACACTCAAGTAAGTAAAAGTTAATTTTGTTGCTGTGCGTGCGTGTGTGTGTTTGTGTGTGTGTGTGTGTGTGTGCGTGTATGTGTCGCTGTATCCATCAACAACATGACTGGTCCTGAATATTCAACAAGAATACCCATGGCTCTAAACTGATACAATGTAAGCTATATAACGGGTCATATCCTTACTCACAGTTGTACATCTTTACTGTTAAATACACACAAACACTAGAGAGCCATATCCATAAAAAAAATCCAAAGTAATATATCTTCATGTTTGTATACCAATCATGAAGACAGAATTGCTTGGACCCAAAGTTAGGACAGTGGCGTCTGAAATGATTGATAGCCTTGATGAAGATGAGCAATAATGACTGTACAAAATAAATAATTCAAATACTGAGCTATATTGTACGCTTAAAAATATTAGGGAGTTACACTATTTTATACAAATGAAATTGCTCAGATAAATAAATGTTGTTCAACAGGAAATCCTTTTATTTTTTCGCAAAAAGGTAGGGGTGAAAATTATTCACACCTCTAAAGATTCTTCTAAATAAAGTAGTCAAAAGTTTAGTATTTGGTGCCATGTTCCTAGAATGCAATAACTACATCAAGCTTGTGACTCTAGAGACTTCCAGTTTGTTTTTGGTTTATTTTTTAGATCATTTTGTGCCCAATGATTTTGTGCCCAAATTCATGGTAAATCATGTATTGTGTCAATTTGGAGTCACTTTCACTATATATAAGAATATCTTACCCCAAAGACATGCTAACCTCTCACCATTACAATAACAGGGGGGTTAGCATTTTATATCATACCCCCAAAACATGCTAACCTCTCACCATTACAATAACAGGGAGGGGTTAGCATTTTATATCATACCCCCAAGACATGCTAACCTCTCACCATTACAATAACAGGGAGGGGTTAGCATTTTATATCATACCCCCAAAACATGCTAACCTCTCACCATTACAATAACAGGGAGGGGTTAGCATTTTATATCATACCCCCAAAACATGCTAACCTCTCACTATTACAATAACAGGGAGGGCTTAGCATTTTATATCATACCCCCAAAACATGCTAACCTCTCACCATTACAATAACAGGGAGGGGTTAGCATTTTATATCATACCCCCAAAACATGCTAACCTCTCACCATTACAATAACAGGGAGGGCTTAGCATTTTATATCATACCCCCAAAACGTGCTAACCTCTCACCATTACAATAACAGGGGTGGATAGCATTTTATATCATACCCCCAAAACATGCTAACCTCTCACCATTACAATAACAGGGGTGGATAGCATTTTATATCATACCCCCAAAACATGCTAACCTCTCACCATTACAATAACAGGGGTGGATAGCATTTTATATCATACCCCCAAAACATGCTAACCTCTCACCATTACAATAACAGGGGTGGATAGCATTTTATATCATACCCCCAAAACATGCTAACCTCTCACCATTACAATAACAGGGAGGGGTTAGCATTTTATATCATACCACCAAGACATGCTAACCTCTCACCATTAGAATAACAGGGAGGGGTTAGCATTTTATATCATACCCCCAAGACATGCTAACCTCTCACCATTACAATAACAAGTGTGGTTAGCATGTCTTGGTGGTATTTGACCCTCTGTAACTTTCTCACTCATCATTATTCACAATTCATTCAGGATTATCCGTAGTCATGGTAGCATCCACATTAATGTAGTGTTCACAAACATTCTATTCTTATTTACAGTAAAAGTGACTCCAAAATGACACAATACATTGTTTACCATTCATTTCTATAGGGCACAAAACAATCGGAAACACCACCGAAACGAACTGTAAATACTGAACACTTATTTTTCTTAAAACTGCATTGTTGGTTAAGGGCTTGTAAGTAAGTAAGGTCTACACCTGTTGTATTCGGCGCATGTGACAAATACAGTTTGATTTGATTTGATTAGGTGAAAATACAGATCTATTGAATTGAATCCATTCCCCCTTCCCCAGACGCGTGCAGACGCCAGTTTCCCACGCCCATGCCGTCCCAGCGTGCCTCACTCCTAAGTGCCAGTTAGCCTGCTAGCCAGTCAGTCGAGTCGACTAGCCAGAGTGGGCGGCCCTAAATCAACAGACAGATTTAGGGCCCGTCACCTCGCCACACGCCCAGGCCCGTGCCGCCCCATTAGCCAGCTAACTGTCACGTGTGGGCGGGCAGAGAGCAAGCCAGCCGGAGCTGGGTGATTGGCAGGTGCGTGGGCGAAGCGGGTTGTGTCACGGGGGGGGCGGGGGGGGTAATGTGTGTGTGTGAGACAGGGAAGTGTGTGCACATGTAGGAATGTGGTTGGCTGCGGTGGTGGGTCCGTGGGTGGACAGGCCCTATGTGGAACATGTTGTTTCAGTTTAGTTTGGACAGGCGCAGCCTGGACCCACCACTAGTACCAGTCTATAGGCCTTTCTCCTTACCCCAACTCCTCCCTACACCCACCCTGTTGACTGACACAATACCACGACTACTATCGGACCACTCTCCCTCCACCCCACTAATACTACTACAACTACTAGCAGTCTATAGACCTCTCTTCTCCTACACTACATCCACCCTGCTGGCAGAAACAATATTACTATAAAACCTATAGACCACTTACTACCCTAACCCCACTGACTGACACAAGCCCTCAGCAGCCTCCCAGACAGCCAGGACCTGTACGCTGCCCAGTCCTGAGATTGACGGCTTGGTCTAAATGAGCTACTGTGGAACACAGGGCTTTGGGGGGGCTGTTTCAAACACGTATTGATTGCTGGGTCGGACTGTTGGACGCTCAAAGCCACTAGTCAAATGAGGGGGACCCAGGGGCACTGCATGGAGACGCTGGGAGTTCCTCAAGTTTCACACACATTGGCTCTGGTGTGTATGTGTGTGTGTATGTGTGTGTGATCCAGCCACAACCACCTGCTCTTGCCCATGGAGGCCATCCATCAGGCGAGTGATCGATGGGTTGAGAGCCACATGCAATGATCCACATTGACATTTCCTTTCCTGGCTGGAGAGGAGAAGAGAGGCCCACAGAGAGGGCCTGTCACATGGAAAGTATTCAGACCCCTTGACTTTTCCCACATTTTGTTATTTTACAGCCTTATCTCTAAAATGGATTAACCTCATCAATCTACACACAATACCCCATAACGACAAAGCGAAAACATAAGTATTCAGACCCTTTGCTATGAGACTCGGAATTGAGCTCAGGTGCATCCTGTTTCCATTGATCATCCTTGAGATGTTTTTACAACTTGATTGGAGGCCACCTGGGGTAAATTCAATTGACTGGACATGACAGCCTGCTTCGAGTTTGCCAAAAGGGACCTAAAGGACTCTCAGACCATGAAAAAACAAGATTCTCTGGTCTGATGAAAACAAGATTGAACTCTTTGGCCTGAATGTCAAGCGTCACGTCTGGAGGAAACCTGACACCATCCCTACGGTGAAGCATGGTGGTGGCAGATGTTTTTCAGCGGGCAGGAACTTGGAGACTAGTCAGGATCAAGGGAAAGACGAACAGAGCAAAGTACAGAGAGATCCTTGATGAAAACCTGCTCCAGAGCGCTCAGGACCTCAGACTGGGGCGAAAGTTCACCTTCCAACAGGACAACGACCCTAAGCACACAGCCAAGACAACGCAGGAGTAGCTTCAGGACAAGTCTCTGAATGTCCTTGAGTGGCCCGGCCAGAGCCCGGACTTGAACCTGATCTAACATCTCTGGAGAGACCTGAAAACAGCTGTGCAGGGACGCTCCCCATCCAACCTGACAGAGCTTGAGAGGATCTGCAGAGAAGAATGGCAGAAACTGTCTAAATACAGGTGTGCCAAGCTTGTAGCGTCATACCCAAGAAGACTCGAGGCTGTAATCGCTGCCAAAGGTGCTTCAACAAAGTAAAAGGTCTGAATACTTATTTCCGTTTTTTTGTGTTTTATACATTTTCAAAAAATGATAAAGACCTGTTTTTGCTTTGTCATTATGGGGTATTGTAAGTAGATTGATGAGGGGGGGAAAACAATTGAATCCATTTTAAAATAAGGCAGTGACGTCCCTCTGGGAGTCACTGTGAAAAGATCCATGGTAGACTGCTGGATAGATGTGACCATGAGCTACAGAGTGTAGGTTTAGGTTAAATCAATACCCACACGTCTCGAATGTCAATCATAAATTCATTACCATCAGTTCATAAATAAACCATAAATAACATGAACAACCTTAAACCTAACCCTAGCCCTAAGAACTAAACCTTGATAATGATGATGATGATGAGGATGAAGATGAGGATGACTTGCATTTATATAAAGCTTTTCTCCCCGACTCAAAGCTCTTTCGTGTACTGTAGGAACTCCCCGGCCAAACAGAACACAATTACATTACTACCGAACATCCTCAAATTGGCCTAATTAATGACAACACAGTGAAAACCAATCATAGCGATTCTCACTGCCATGAAAATAAATGGATAATCATTGACTAATCAGAGACAGCAAGCAACCACACGGTGAAGCAGTAACGAATCAGTGCCCAGCTGTTGGATGCAGCATACCTGATCAGAGCTTCTGCTGCAATTTCATTGAACCTGGCAGGGCTGAAGACACACACACGCACACACTCATGCACACATACACACACACCCTCTGTGTCAAACCCACTCAACACTACTTACACCTTTCTTCCAATCCAACAGCCAGGTCCTGAGCAAGACAATTTAGCTAATAATTAGTTCAGAACAAACTCTTTTCCTTTTTCCTCCACTATCTTCATCTCTCTCTCTCTCTCTCTCTCTCTCTCTCTCTCTCTCTCTCTCTCTCTCTCTCTCTCTCTCTCTCTCTTTCTCTCTCTCTCTCTCTCTCTCTCTCTCTCTCTCTTTCTCTCTCTCTCTCGCTTCTCATCTCTCTCTCTCTCTCTCTCTCTCTCTCTCTCTCTCTCTCTCTCTCTCTCTCTCTCTCTCTCTCTCTCTCTCTCTCTCATGCTCTCTCTCTCTCATGCTCTCTCTCTCTCACACACACTCTCTCTCACACACACTCTCTCCCTCACTCACTCTCTCCCTCACACTCACACTCTCTCTCGCACTCTCTCTCACACATTCTCACGCTCTCTATCACACTCTCTCTCTCTCTCTCTCTCTCTCACACTCTCTATCACACTCTCTCCCTCTCAGTTCTTTCTACACATTAGACTGGATGTGTGACTGTGAACTCTTTATAGAACGTGTCCGCACTGCAAAAGGGGCTATTGACATCTTAATACAATAAAAAGCAAAATAAACATAATTATCCTCATCATTATAATTATCTCCTGCCCCAAGGCACTTAATGAATTATTCATATGGTATACTGATTAAACGGATAGGTGTGTGTGTGCGTGGTGGCGGCTGTGTGTGTGTATGTGTGACACAGTCGCCAATCCCCAAGCATCACTGGGACAGTAACATTTAAGGAGAGAGAGAGGGAGAGAAAGAGAGAGGGGGGGGGGGGGTAATACACATCCTTTACCCCGTTCACAAATGAGGACAAGCATTAAACGTTCCCTAACGGCTTTTATCTGCTTCACACATTTAACAGGTAATGCAAACTTGTAGTGTATTCAAGGTTTGAAAAGTGTTCTAAAGTTTGTAATTTCCACTTTAAATGTCAGACTTGATTTGCCCTAACGAAAAATATGTATCAACCCCTACAAAAAATATCCATTCATTATAATCCACATAATTATTCGCATTTCCTGTTGCTGCAAACTGGCTCAAATTAAGATCCTACATCTGTATACACTCTACAGCGCTATTCAGACACACACACACACACACACACACACACACACACACACACACACACACACACACACACACACACACACACACACACACACACACACACACACACACACACACTAATGCTGTCAGGGCCAACCCGTTTTACTGTACATGTAGTATATTGTTATTACCTTCTTCTCTCCATATGATTATTATATCAACTCAACAGCGCTATAAAGGACCTCAGCCTCCAACACCTCTTCTTCTGGGCTAGTGGTGAATATAACAGTTTAGTGTAAATGTGTGCAAGCACACACACACACACACACACACACACACACACACACACACACACACACACACACACACACACACACACACACACACACACACACACACACACACACACACACACACACACACACACACACCTCCCGTCCCACCCCTTTCCCCAAAACACACCCTTGACATTCCAGTACACAGCAGTTGTGTTAGTCCTGATATCACAGGGCCTCTGTAGTACAATAGTAATGTTACAGCCCATTCACTTAGTGGTATTGCTGCCTCCATTCTACCTTAATGACGTTTGGTAGGCCCACTAATCACACTAATCACACTAATCACACTATTCAGCCTCCAGGGACCCTCGCAGACCCCAGCCTAGTCCACTGAGATCAGCCTGAACACACACAAACAGGTGCGGGCAAGCACGCACACACGCAGACAGGCAGGGACACACACCAAGATTGTGTACGTGCACAGCGACGCCACACTGTCCAACGCTTTAATATGCACAAAAACACCAGTAGAGGAAATGAAAATAAAATATGCACAGACATGCTCAAATATGTCTGCGGGCGGGCATCACACACACACGTTCCACCCCCACCCCACACCACCTCACACTAGGCTTAGCTAGGGTGGCAGAGGGAGGGAGGGCAGGCGGGGTCCCCAGGGGTGGTACCCAGCCCGGCCCAGTGGGTGTTTCAGGGTATCAGGGTTTAGTGCAGCAGCCCCAGGGTGGTACGGTGTTTCCGGGTTAGCTAAGTGGGAGACAGGGGGAGAGACAGACGGGTGTACGGGGGAATAATGCTCTTGGCTCTAAATGTAGCCCTAGGGGGTAGTACCTAATTCTTGGTGTAGTGTAGCAGACCCAGGGTGCTTGATAGGGTGGAGGAGACAAGGGAGCAGGTCCGGCAATATGGGCGGGCCTTAGGGGGCCTGATCCACCATTTATTTGACCGAGACGAGCGCCGACAGAAAGACGCATCCATCTCAGTTAAAGCATCCGAGCGAGCGAAACAGCGCCCCCTCAGTCTCAGTATGTGTAGATCATGTATTGGGTGCTATCTGGACCAAAATCGTACAGCATATCATACTATTTCTGGGCAGACAGCGTCAGATACACGGGCTGCGTATAGAGGGCGCTGTTTCACTCGCTCGGATGCTTCCTCCGATGACAGAGAGGAAGAGGTGAATCCAGTCTCTGTCCAGAATAAGCCCAGTCCGTTTCTATAGGCATAATATACAGACCTATGCTTGTCGCCTGCCTTCCCGCCTTTTGGACAAAGACAAAGACATGAGCATCTCATCATTATATAGCCGACAGGTCTCTGGTTTCAGCCTCTTGCGAATTGGAAAGGAAGGTTGGCAGGTGCACTGTTATGGCGTCCGCATGCTTCCCAGCCGAAACAGTTCGGAAGAGTTTGTACATATATTATGACAACGTTTTGTGACGTTTTTGTTCGTTTTGGACTTCAGTATGGTTTGTTTCGGTTGTTTGGGCACACCCATTTTTTTCTGGAGGCAAGCAAAAGTCCACGCCCTTTCGTCGATGATTGGTCAACAGTCGGGGAACTTCAGTAAAGTATTTGTTTAACGAGAGACGACTCGTTTTCATGCACATTTTGTCATTGGGAAATACTGCACCAAAGATCTTAGACTAAGCAAAAACGTCAAAATCAATGACAGATTTCTTGATGAATCCCAACTATGTTGAGGCAGTGTATACTGGCTACGGCATCTCAAAAAGGATAAACCGTACTATTGCTGCATTTTGCCTTTTAAGGGAGTATGCTAGCACACTCGTTCGGTTCACTTAGCTGACTTCAGCTAGCAGCCGGCCAAACTGAAGCATGCTGATGGCTTTAGGATGCTGAATTCCCCTAAAATAAATGGATGTTACGCCAAAATTAAAGGCTATAATTACTCCTGTCTAAATAAAATAATTCAAAATACTTCACCAGGGAGCATGACTTAGCAACAGAGGATCATTAGCTTATTTTCTTTTACATAG
Organism: Salvelinus namaycush; assembly: GCF_016432855.1. NCBI lineage: Eukaryota > Metazoa > Chordata > Actinopteri > Salmoniformes > Salmonidae > Salvelinus > Salvelinus namaycush. The sequence goes on from NC_052312.1 coordinate 17,424,415, forward strand.
CTGCAAGAGCACAGCGCAGAATGCTCAATGAGGTTAAGAAGAATCCTAGAGTGTCAGCTAAAGACTTACAGAAATCTCTGGAAGATGCTAACATCTCTGTTGATGAGTCTACAATATGTAAAACACTATGGGAGGACACCACGGAAGAAGCCACTGCTGTCCCAAAAAAAACATTGCTGCACGTCTGAAGTTCGCAAAAGAGCAGCTGGATGTTCCACAGCGCTACTGGCAAAATATTCTGTGGACAGATGAAACTAAAGTTGTGTTGTTTGGAAGGAACACACAACATTATGTATGGAGAACAAATGCACAGCGCACCAACATCAAAACCTCATCCCAACTGTAAAGTATGGTGGAGGGAGCATCATGGTTTGGGCTGCTTTGCTGCCGCAGGGCCTGGACAGCTTGCTATCATCAACGAAAAAATGAATTCCAAAGTTTATCAAGACATTTTGTAGGAGAATGTTAGGCTATCTGTCCGCCAATTGAAGCTCAACTGAAGTTAGGCGATGCAACAGGACAACAACACAAAAGACAGTAGTAAATCAACAACAGAATGGCTTGAACAGAAAAAAATATGCCTTCTGGAGTCCTGACCTCAACCCGATTGAGATGCTGTGGCATGTGCTCAAGAGAGCGGTTCACACCAGACATCCCAAGAATATTGTGGAACTGAAACAGTTTTGTAAAGAGGAATGGTCCCAAATTCCTCCTGACCGTTGTGCAAGTCTGATCCACAACTACAGAAAACGTTTGGTTGAGGTTATTGCTGCCAAAGGAGGGTCAACCTGTTATTAAATCCAAGGGTTCACATTCTTTTTCCAACCTGCACTGTGAATGTTTACACGGTGTGTTCAATAAAAACAAAAAAAAGTATAATTGTTTGTGTGTTATTAGTAAAAGCAGACTGTGTTTGTCTATTGTTGTGACTTAGATGAAGATCAGATAACGTATATGAACAATTTATGCAGAAATCCAGGTCATTCTAAAGGGTTCACATGCTTTTTCTTCCCACTGTATGTATTTTACTTAGTTGAAGACAAAGTTATAGGCTTACTGCTGCATAGTAGTGGAGGGGGGGGGGGGGGGGTTCTGTGGTGGAGGGGCAGCCAACGGAAATTGCAGAGCGTAGGTGATGGTAATCTTCTATAGTTGCTCCGTGATTGGCTCGGTGTTCTGTCACTCATGGGGTCACTACGTCACCACAGGATCTACAGGGAGAGCCAGGCTGTTCAAGCCCCCTTGGGTGCTGCCATAGATTTACATTATAAGTGCCCATCCGAGAAGGCTCAAGATCATTGGCCACAAATAAAATGACGTTGCTTTGATTGGACTGGCCATGTCAACATCATACTTTCAAAATCGTAGCTAGCAAGCTAGACAAACAGTCATCATCATTAGTCACGTTGACAATCTGCTGGCAAATCCTTTTCAATCCTTGTCATATGAAGAGGAATTATAGATAAAACGTATCGGTGTTCATCGGCATTGGACATAAACGTTACACAACGACTCGGAATTCGCAAATTCAACAATGAGTGGTTTGGAAGGAATCCGTGGCTTTGAAAAGCAATCCCTATTTTGCTTTCCCTGCCTGCTATTTGGTGGAGAGGGTGTGTGGTCCAAGTCTGGGTTTAAGGATTTAAAACATCTGTCTGAAAGGGTCTCTTTTCCAAGCTTAAAAGGATAAACATACCCACGCAACACCATTGGCCAGAAAAGGTTGAATACATTGGCCATTCTGTCATCTCAGCATGTTTCTTTCTGCCTTGTTCAAAACAACTAGAAATTCGGAACTAAGAAATCTCAGACTTCAGTTGAGTTCAAGACAACTGGGAACGAGCTCCGACTGGGAACTTTGGCCTTTTTCTAGAGCTCCAACCTGAAGATCACTGATGTCATGAGTTCAAGTGAGCACAGCACGACGACGGGGAATCCAAAAATGTGTTGCATGCTGCTGCTGCATAAAGGATGTAACATGCCAGGGAGATATGTATACTGTAGCTAAGAAAGAAACACTGACTGTATGTTGTGTAGTAAGCTGTTAGTAGCAAATAGTTATATTAACTACATCCGTTTTAGCTTGCTCATTAATGTCTAAATCGAAATTTCGAATTGCCTCTATCTGCTCATCATTCACTTATGCCATAGTTTGTACTATTTCTTATATAGGTCTATCTCGTTAGTATCTTATTCATCATTTTAGGTAATGTTGGAATGATTGAATTGTTTTGGTTACTTTGTGTATTATAATTAGCTCGTGTGCTTTTCTTCACGCGGGACGGGACACTATATCATGTTGTTGGGTCTGTAACCATGTTTCCCAGTGACATTCTCTTCCCGTTCAACTATTGGTTTTCAACAAAAAAGTTCATTAATAGACCCATGTAACTCCAGTTGATATTGCGAGGGTTGTTTTGATTGCGCAATGCGCTGTCAGTGCGTCTGTATATTGTCTATAAAAGTGGATCCTTGTAATTGAATTGTCCTTCCTTTTCAGACCACGTAGGCCTAATAAAATACTTCAAATGGTAGGCTAACCGTTGAGTCTGTGTTTCTCTCTCTCTTTCTTTTTCCGTTGTGACTTAAAGAAGAGTAAAGTTAAGGCCTCAACATCTCGCTGAATTCATCTGAACTAACATCTATCTGAACTTCCGTCGCTGTCCCTTTTGAAAGTGCTGAACCGAAGGCCTAGCTCGCCGCAGCTCGTCTGCTTGCACTTGGCTTATACTTACAGCTAAGTGTCGATGATAGAAGAACAAACATTTTGAATTTACTGAACGTGTACGGTTCAAAAGTCCAAACTCATTTTGGGGTAAGCTATGATTGAAGGAGAATGCGGTTCTTATCGACATACACAAATCCACAGCAGTAATCACATTTGTTCAAGCTATGGTTTTTAAAAAAGGCAAATGAGGCTAAATGAACTGTTTCCCTGTCAGACAATTTTTTATTTAACTAGGCAAGTCAGTTAAGAACAAATTCTTATTTATAACGACAGCCTAATGGGAACGGTGCCAGTCAGTGCCTTGTTCAGGGGCAGAACGACAGATTTGTCAGCTCTGGGATTTGATTCAGCAACCTTCCAGTTACTGGCCCAACGCTCTAACCACTAGGCTACCTGCCGCCCAAGGGTTTGCTGATGGCCAGGTGTAAGGATTCACTCCAGGATGCTGAAAGGAAAGCTGCTGTTGGGACAGCTTTATGTAGACCCTAACATTTTGTGGGCACCAGTTGTCACCGTTATAGTGCAATTAATGTATTGTTTAGTGTTGTGTTGTGTAGTGGCTTTGCTGGCATGCATCCCCCCAAATGTTTTGTTTGTTTGCCCACCAAGATTGCCATGCCAACTGGTATCAATGTGTCCATATGGCAGAGGCTGGTGCTCTCAATTCAGTTCACTTTTAGATCTTTGTCATTTTACTTCCGATTTGATGATTTAACCACGTGACAGTGATCTTGAGAAACCAAAATGTTATTATTGAAATGAAACTGTTGCACGCAAATGTGCATATTAAAATAATCATAACTGGCACGCAGGTCGGTAGAAATGGTCAGATAAATTGTCAGCTTCCCCAAACTTGAAACTCCCAAGCTGTCTCTGGCGCCGGCCCTGCAAGAGAAGGAGACGGGAGAGGTATCGGGGGGGTGTAGAGGGTCAACAAGGGAAACTTTGGGGGGGGGGGGGGGGATGGAGCGAGAGACAGCAGAGAAATAGGGGAGACCAGGGGGATACAGCAGGAGTGGGGGGGGGGGGGGGGGGGGGGGGGTAATGCTCTTGGCATTAAAGCCTCATTACAAGCATTGTGTCCTCCCCAGCCAGCCAGCCAACCAGCCAGCCAGCCAACCAGCCAACCAGCCAGCCAGCCAACCAGCCAACCAGCCAGCCAGCACCACTACCACTAACCCCCTCCAGCTGGAGCCACTGACTGACAGACTGACAGACTGGCACTTAAATACCCAGGTGGCAGAGGAAACCCTGTAACCCCTCCCAGACTGGCAGGGGTATGGTGCAGACACACACATGTGCGAATACTAGGAATATGCACACACACATTCACCAATACACACAGAGAAAGGCAGGCACGTACACACAAGCAGGGATGCGCACACGCACATGCGCACGGATGTGCGAACACACACACACACACACACACACTCGTCACCAACACACAATAAATCCAAACACTCAACCACACACTCCCCACCTTCTCGCAATTAACACTGGGCCCATAGCTGGAGGCAGCAGAGGAAATTAGGTTTTGGTGGAGGAGAGGGGGTATAGGAGGGGGGAGGAGAAGGGGTTGAAAGGGGGAGAAGGATTAGGGAGGTGGTGGGGGTTATGGTCGGGAGAGGAAATATAATGTGTGGTATGAAACTATGCACCCACGTCAGGTAATCACTATGGTGTGCCCACATAAAACTGTTCCCATACCTCCCTTGATGTCTGAGAGAGAGAGGGAGAGGGAGAGAGAGAGAGAGAGGGAGAGAGAGAGAGGGAGAGAGAGAGAGAGAGAGAGAGAGAGAGAGAGAGAGAGAGAGAGAGAGAGAGAGAGAGAGAGAGAGAGCGAGTCTAATTTCTTTCTTTATCGCTCTCCCTTTCCTTCTCTCGTTCTTTCTGTCTCTCTCTGCCCCTTTGTCTTCTATTTCTTCTCCTCTGTCTCTCTCTCTCTCTCTCTCTCCTTCTCTCTTCCGCCCTCCCTCATCCTGAAACCAGGAGTCAGTTCATCTCGTCTCACTCGGTCGTTGTTGTGCTGTCATGCTAAATTAATCTGATACGTAACTTGACTCTAGACACAATTAAGCAGGGGAATTAACACACTTAACTGACTGTCCTTTCTGGGAGAAGTTTTACGGGAGTCATTTATCCTCAGCATGTGTTTTGTCTCAGAGTCATTGAGACTACTTCATTAGTTTACCTTCCACAGGACTACATTTTGAATGATATCTTATCTTGTGTATGGAGTTCCCATAAAGTATAGGCCTGTCATCAACTTTAGTGCTGTTCCTCGTAGGACTATCCAATGTATTTCAATATCATTGGATCGTGTGTTTAATATTATTCATTTCAATTCCCATCATCCCTGGGGGTGAGAGTACATTGACCCCAGTGCCTAATGCATGCATGGCTGGTCCTGTGGGGCTTTCCCCACCCTGTCCTCTCCAGTGTTCTGGGGGAGGCCATACTTCTGACCTGGCCAGTGTCCTGACTGACTGACACCCATGTGTCCCTATAGACGCCCTCCATCTCCCTCCCCCCTTCCCTCCCCTCCCTCTGGGCCTGTCGGTGGCAGATGGGTGCTGTGTGTGACAGAAAGGTCATTAGTTCACATCCACATGGGAAGAGGAGGGGTAAGCGGTGGGGGTGGGGGGGCATGACGGGGTGGTGTAGGGACAGATTTATTCAAGTGTGGGGTTGCGGAGGGGAGGGGGTATAAGGGGAGGTTTTGGCAGCAGGGTAGGGATGAGGGAGGTAGGAGAGGGTTGAAGTGGGGTAAGAGGGGGACAGGTTTAGTCATGGTTGGGGGTAAAGAGGGAGGTTGGAGGGGGATAGGTGGTAAGGGAAATTGGGGAAATGGTTTGTCACCCCCTACTGTTATGCCTGTGGGTAACAGACATGACATGGGGCATCTTGTGCAGTCTGTGTGACTGTGTGTGTCATGCGTGTTTCTCTGAACGTGTATTCGTTAGTGTGTGTATGTATTCTGGACTATGTCTGTATGTGTTTCTGTGTGACTATTTGTTTGTGTGCATGTGTGTATTGACTGTATGTACTAGGTGCTTGTGTATGTGTTTTTCTGTGTGTGTACCCGTGACTGTGTGTGTATACGTGACTATGTGTGTGTACGCGTGTGGGTGTGTGTCTCTGTATGTGTGTATGTACACGTGACTGTGTGTGTATGCGTGACTATGTGTGTGTTTCTCTGTGTGTGTGTGTGTGTGTGTGTGTGTGTGTGTGTGTGTGTGTGTGTGTGTGTGTGTGTGTACACGCGACTGGGTGTGTATGCTTGACTGTGTGTGTGACTGTGTGTGTGTGTGTGTGTGTGTACACGCGACTGTGTGTACGCGTGACTATGTCTGTGCACGTATGTGGGTGTGTGTTTCTGTATGTGTGTGTGTTTGTGTTTGTGTGTGTGTGTGTGTGTGTGTGTGTGTGTGTGTGTGTGTGTGTGTGTGTGTGTGTGTGTGTGTGTGTGTGTGTGTGTGTGTGTGTGTGTGTGTGTGTGTGTGTGTGTGTGTGTGTGTGAGTATCTGTGAGATAAAGGCCTGGGGGCATGCTCATCAACACAGACACACAGATTTGCATAATGAAATTCTCTCTCTCTCTCTCTATCTCACAGCCAGAGGAAAAACAAGGCGCTTAACCAACCCTTAAAAAACACCTACGTGAATACAACAAAGAGAGGAAAAACTCTGTTCCTCATACTCCACATGACAGCTGCAGTACACACAAGGGGTTTGGAGTGTGTGTGTGTGTTTATTTATTGGTATGTTAAGTGTGAAGGCATTACCTCTCCTCTGTCTCCCCATCTCAATGACTTGAATTCTCAGAGACATCTCAATGCCTATAACCTTCCTTGTGTTCCCACTCTGTGAGTGTGTGTCTTTGTTGTGTTGTGCGTTGTATTCGCATGCCATGTCTGCCTGTCTGTGGGGGTGTATGCGTGTCTCTGTGTGTGTGTGTGTGTGAAGGCCTCGGTCGTGTGTGTGCGAGCATCAGTGCGTTCGTGCGTCCCAGCCATATCAGTGTATCTGTCACCGTAGATGAAAGCAGACCAGGATGTATGCATGTTTGAGAGACAGGAAGACCCATGTAGCTGGTGTTTGTGTGGGTGTCTGCTGTAATATGGCATGGATCAACTTAAAGGAGAGGAAGAGAGGCAACGGGTCGATGGAGGTGTGAGGGCACGGGAGGAGAGAGCGAGGGAGCGAGGGAGGACAAGGAGGGAGGACAAGGAGGGAGGGAAAGGTTTTGGACACGCATCATTTTCTCTGCAAAAGAACCTGGCAGCTGTTTTGTGAGCAAAGAGAGAATGAGAGGTAGAGCGAGAAGAGAGGGAGACAGAGTGAGAGGGAGAGCTAGTAAAAGAGGAGGAGGCAGAGGAAGAAGGGATGGGGGAAGGAGAGGGAGGAGTGAAGGGGGAGTTGAGTTTTGGTGACTGTGAAAGCATCAGAAAGAAAGTGTCCTTCAACCCATTGTGGAGAAGGAGAGAGGAAGGGAAGGAGGGAAGAGAGGGAGGGAGGGGAGGGGGAAAGAGTGATCAAAAAAGAAGAGGAACCCATACAAAGGCCACCTGCTTCACTCTGGAAAATGAACTGAAGAATACAGTCTGGCATGTCAACAAACAAAAAGTAAAGAACTCTGACGTTTGACTGCTGTTAGGAACCGTTTTCCCGTACTCTGGCAAGACAGGTACAACACAGTGCTTCAACAACACAATCCTCATTTTGGTAAGGAGAGAAAACAGGTAAGAGGGTTGAACAGGATACGACTTCGGTTCAAAGGTGCTCTTAGGAAGGGGCTCAAGCACCCGTATTTCTAAGGTACACCTCAGTCTTGTGTTTGTGCCTTGGCAATTGGCCCTATAGTTATACCGAGTCCCATTGGAGATAAATGGTTGTTTTCTGCTAGTGAGCGGTGTGTGTACTCTTCTACCTCTTAGCAGAGTGCATAACCTACATCTCTTTAGATAGTCTGGTTCTGATACTACCAAGCACTCACAACACCATGTCACCCTGTCCTCTGGAAAATCGATCCTTTTACAAGAGTATGCCCCTGTGTGCTTTCAAACCCTAACCCCATCACCACTCAGCACCCCCCCCCCCCCCCCCTTCAGTCCCTCAAAACACACACACCCGCATCTTGGGGCAAAGTGTGACCAACACCTTTGTCTGTAGCCCAGCTGCAGAGAATGAGGCTCCACTCCTCCCCTAACACGCACACACACACACACACACACACACACACACACACACACACACACACACACACACACACACACACACACACACACACACACACACACACACACACACACACACACACACACACCTATTGAATGAGTACTGAAGCAATGTGGGGTTCTGACAGTAGTAATGTCATTGGTACAGTGAGCCATTGGGCCCCTCTGCTCTGCTGGCCCCTTACTCAGCACAGCACAGCCAACACACACACACATACACACACACACGCACACACCAATACTGGGCCTTTTGTTCTGTTTCCTTTGGCAACGGAAGTTCAGTGTTTATGAGTGTGCCTAGACAAAACAAATATCCTTCCTCTAGCCCCATCCATCCCTGTCTCCCAGCACTGTTTCCCAGCACTCTCCCTCTCTCTCTGTCTGTATCCCTCTCCCTGCCTCATCTCTCTCTCTTTCTGTATCCCTCTCCATGCCTCCATCTCTCTATCTTTCTGTATCCCTCTCCCTGCCATCTCTTTCTCTGTCTGTATCCCTCTCCCTACCTCCATCTCTCTCTCTTTCTGTATCCCTCTCCATGCCTCCATCTCTCTCTCTTTCTGTATCCCTCTCCATGCCTCCATCTCTCTCTCTTTCTGTATCCCTCTCCATGCCTCCATCTCTCTCTCTTTCTGTATCCCTCTCCATGCCTCCATCTCTCTCTCTTTCTGTATCCCTCTCCCTGCCTCCATCTCTCTCTCTTTCTGTATCCCTCTCCCTGCCTCCATCTCTCTCTCTTTCTGTATCCCTCTCCCTGCCATTTATTTCTCTGTCTGTATCCCTCTCCCTGCCTCCATCTCTCTCTCTTTCTGTATCCCTCTCCATGCCTCCATCTCTCTCTCTTTCTGTATCCCTCTCCCTGCCATCTCTTTCTCTGTCTGTATCCCTCTCCCTGCCTCCATCTCTCTCTCTTTTTGTATCCCTCTCCATGCCTCCATCTCTCTCTCTTTCTGTATCCCTCTCCCTGCCATCTCTTTCTCTGTCTGTATCCCTCTCCCTGCCTCCATCTCTCTATCTTTCTGCTAGTCCTTCTCTCTCGCTCTGTCTCCCTCCCTCTCTTCCCCTCTCCTTCTGTCTCCCCCCCTCCCTCTCTGTCTCCCCATCTCTCTCTCCTCTCTGCCTGGTTTGCAGGCTACCACGGCTGACTGCCCCTCTGGACACACTATTCTGCAGAGCCTATTGTTCGCCCTGACAGCTTTTGTTGTGGGGAGAGAAAGAGAGACCCCCTAGCCCGCACCCCTTCTCTCCCCTCCTCCCTCCCCTCACACACATTCCACAAGCGGGGAGGTCAAAGGGTGCAGCTGCCTAAATAAAGAGAACGGGGGGGGGGTGATTCCTTCACTTTCTTCCCCTTTTTTGCTGTTTTGACAGAATGAGACAGAGGGACATAGAGAAATAGACAGAGAGGGAGGGAGAGATAGAGAAAGAAAGCGAGAGAGGGGGTGGGTTGGGGAGGCCGGGTTTGTTTGGGCACGGTGTTTTGTTTGGATGTTGTTGCCCTCTGCTAAAACCACAAACACAAACACACACTCTCGACTGTAGACACAACTGATGTCGACACTGAAGATCTGCGCTGCAGCTCGAATTCAAATGTAAAGGCATTATTCCCGCGTTCCCGGAGGCCGCATTCGTGGTAATCGCCGCACGTGTCGGCTCAGTGGGATCTCCCGCGACACTCCCGCGCTGTGGATTGAATCCAGCTCTGAATGTGTTCTTCTCGTTATAAGACACGAGAAAAGGCCTGTAGAAACTACAGTAGAGGAGAAGTATGTTGATCAGGAAATGACAACGGGAACACCCTGAAAACTAGATCTCTGAACTAACACCACTCCAACCACCGTTTTGCTCTGTTCTTTTCATTGGAATTTGTCATGAAATGTACAGTATTGTCTGTGTGTACGTGAGAGAAACAGAAGATAAAGAGTGAGTGAGAGAGATAGAGGGAGAAAGAGTGATTACGAGAGAAAGAGAGAGAAAGAAATAAATCAAATTAAATGGAAAGAAAGAAAGTGATCATGTGTATGCTGTATGCTGTATGCTGTGTGCTGTGTGCTGTGTGCTGTGTGCTGTGTGCTGTGTGCTGTGTGCTGTGTGCTGTGTGCTGTGTGCTGTGTGCTGTGTGCTGTGTGCTGTGTGCTGTATGCTGTATGCTGTATGCTGTATGCTGTATGCTGTATGCAATGGGAGTCTACTTAAACATCTCGGAATCTACCGGCAAAGTGTAACTGGACAGAACCTTCTCCATTCTCTCCTTGTGACCCGAGGGACTGTGTGTGTGTGTGTGTGTGTGTGTGTGTGTGTGTGTGTGTGTGTGTGTGTGTGTGTGTGTGTGTGTGTGTGTGTGTGTGTGTGTGTGTGTGTGTGTGTGTGTTTGTGTGTGTGTGTGTGTGTGCCGGCGTTTGTGTGTGTACATGAGTTGTTTGCGGTGTTGTGACAAGGCTGTGGAATCTGAAACTCTTCCGTGCTTTAATCAGGCCGATGGCAGCGGTATCGCCCAGGAATAACGGGTTATTCATCTGAAATTAACACTCACATCGCCTCCAGCAACGGATGCACACACATATATGCTCTCTCTCTCTTTCACTCTCTCTCTCTCTCTCTCTCTCTCTCTCTCTCTCTCTCTCTTTCACTCTCTCTCTCTCTCTCCTTCTCAATCTGCATATCCCTCGTTTACTCCGTAGTCTACTATCTCTTCTCTCTGGACCCTTTTCCTATTTCTCCCTACTCCTCCCTTTCACTTCAAATCTCTCGCTTTTTCCCCCCTTCTCTCTTTCTCACCCTTCCATCAGTTCTATATTTACAGATCCCAGCTGTACCCGTCACCAGGCCTGTTATTAACTGTAAAACTGGAGCTGGAGAGCGAGAAGGAGAAGGAGGAAAAGACGGAAAGAGAAAGAGAGAGAGTAATGAACAGAATAACTCTCCACTTTGTGTCAAGGTGAGTGAAATATGACAGCGAAACAGAGGGTTGGTCATTTCCCTTCCTGTCAGTTACTCCACCCCAGCTCAGCATGCGCTGTCAGCCTACAGATATAATCACAATCACACAGAGAGAGGATCACAAAGACCCCGTCCAACCACACTGCGTGACCTTTGACCCCTTTCTGTCTCGCTGCTCAACTCTTACCGTGACATTTCAGATTTCACATTTACATCAGGTGGAAGCCACCCAGTCTCCTCTCCCTCGGTTCTCCTCTCTCTCTCTCCTATCTACCTCTCCTCTACTTCTCTGTCTGTCTCATCCGTCTTCCTCTTTCTTGCTCTAGGTGTGTCACTCACGCTCACCCACCCTATTCTGGGAAAGATTTGGTGAAGTGTTAAAAGAGGAGGTTACCTGTGCCGGCTGTGTTATGTGTGATGATTGTAAGGCGCCATACAAATTCCACAGTCACAAGACGGGTACTTCAAATAGGGCGATGGCTGGTTGCAATGACAAGTCAAGGGAACTGCCTACTGTTAAAATGGGTTAAATGGCAACTGAAATCTGGACACTGACTTTATAGGCCTCTCACATAGTCTTAATGGTATCTCCTGCAGAACTAAGCATTTATTGTCGTACAATGATAGTCCTACACCTTATGTAAGCAGCATTTGTACTCGGAACAGGAGTGGAGAAATATGATTTCTTTCAGCATCTTGAGAGAATACGAATGCGTAGTTAAATACCGTCTATAGGAGGTACTATCTTTATCAGCATCATAAAAGCCGATAGCATTTGTTATGTGGTTGAAATACTACCAAAGCCGAACTGAAATCTTAACAGAAACATGTTGGGTCATTTTCACAGATTTTATATTTCCTTTCAACCAGTCAAACTGATGTCTTATGGAAATTGTGCACAGAAAAAAAATCTTTTTTTTTTATGGCATTTTTTCCCGGTCTTTGCTTCGCGAAAGAAGCAGAGATGACAGAGAAAACTTTGCCGATGTCAACTATATTGAAGCATTCATTTGATCGATTTATGACATTATTTGGGTGAGCAAGGGTTTATATAGTATTGTCGGGCAACATACACTATAATAATAGAACAGAAGCCGCATGTATCTAATTATAGACAAGTTGACGAACAAATAGTCTACCAAAATGTTGGAAATTATAAGCAGAAACATATCTATATTAGGCAAAGAAAATCCTGCACACCCTGTCCAAAAATAATGATTCCGTCTCTGACTGTAGCCTACAGCGCATTTTCTTTAAATTAAATTTAAATTAAATTATGGGCAGAAAGACTACTTCAACTCCATCTTTCATCGAATCAGATGGCTTATTCATCACAAAACCATTTGATGTTGCCAATTATTTTAATGATTACTGTGGGCAAACTTGGGCAAACTTAGGCAGGAAATGCCAACAACAGTGAGCCATCGTATTCATGCATAAAAAAAAAACTAATAATGAAAGAAACTCATTGTTATCGATCAATAATGACAACCCTCCTGGCATTGACAACTTAGATGGAAAGCTACTGAGGATGGTAGCTGACTCTATAGCAGCTCCTATCTGTCATATCTTCAATCTGATCCAAGAGGAAAGTCTTTGTCCTCAGGCCTGGAGGGAAGCCAAGAGTGGTAAAGCGGCCTTTACTGGTTCTAACAGCAGACCTATCAGCTTGCTGCCAGCTCTTAGCAAACTGTTGGAAAAAATGGTGTTTGACCAAATACAATGCTATTCCTCTGTAAACAAATTAACAACAGACTTCCAGCATGCTTAAAGAGAAGGGCACTCAACATGTACTGCACTGACACAAATGACTGATGATTGGTTGAAAGAAATTGATAAGAAGATTATGCGAGCTGTACTGTTAGATTTCAGTGCAGCTTTTGATATTATTTACCATAATCTGTTGTTGAGAACTTATGTGCTATGGCTTTTCAACACCTGCCAAGATCACTTCTCTCCCTCCCTCAGTGAACACCCTGTAGCAGAGCCTGAACCTATGAAGGTAGAGGTCACACCACTCCCCGCGGCGGAGTGAAGCAGACGGAGACAGCTGAGGCTCTGTCTCTTTTGTGGTCATGGGGGGCACCAGCTTCAGCAGTATCTGATATGTCCCAACATTGTGATCCACAAGAGCAGAGGGATGGTCATGTGATCTTCCACCTCCTGGGGCAGGTGTGAGTATCTCATCTTCATCAGTTTCTGCTAAACCCTTTTTAGTGTGGATCACACTAGCTGGCTGTCCGTCATGTACTGTTTCTACAGCGCTAGGGGATTCCGGTGCCACGGAATCCACTAGACCCTTGCCTTCTCTTTGAACAGCCCCTCATACCCCGTCTCCTCTCCGTTTCCTGGTTCAAGCCACTATAATCGGCCGCTAGGATCTGGAACCATCACACATCACCACACCACTCACCCTCACCGTGGAGTCTTTTCATCAGGAAAACATTCCATTCTTCATCATTAGTGCACCAGCTAACAAGATCATCCTCGGCCTCCTATGGCTTCAACGCCATAACCCGACATTCTCATGGTCGAGGATGAGAATCACAGACTGGTCACCCGAATGCCGGTGGACCTATTTTTCTGTTCCCTCTCGTGTCATGGGACGTAGATGTGGACATTCGCCAGGCTCTGAAACATGCTCCCACTACCTGTCCTCCTGAACGCATCTATATTTTTATTTTTAAATTATATTTAATATTTATTTAAACCTTAATTTAAGTAGGCAAGTCAGTTAAGAAATTCTTATTTACAATGACGGCCTAAGAACAGTGGGTTAACTGCCTTGTTCAGGGGCAGAATGACAGATTTTTACCTCGTCAGCTCGGGGATTCGATCTAGCAACCTTTCGGGTACTGACCCAACGCTCTAACCACTAGGCCAGTTGGACTGAGGTTCCCACGGGTTGTTGACACAGCTGCCGTTGCTGGACATCCTTGTGTAATACCCTTGTTAGAACCAAGTATTGAGTTTATTCTTGTTAGAACCAAGTATTGAGTTTATTTGTTATAATTAATTGGTAAGTACAAGTGAATAGGTTGGTTTACTTTCAAGTTTAAGTTTTGACCAATAACGTTGCTTGTTAAGCTGTGGCCAATGGGAGAGTTGACCTGGTTAACGGGAGGCCTGGGAAAAAAGAAAGGGAGAGAGACGTTGGAAAAAGTATGGACATTATATTATGACTGTTGGCGAAGAAAAATGATGAAAGAAAACCTACCGAGTTTTGAAGGGAAATACTGATTTGATTTTAGAAGAGAGTTGTTATAATTTTGTTAAGAAAGACTTAGTAAAGACTGAAGCTACCGTGTCATTGTGGAGGTATTGGACAGCCTTGAGGTTTTTTTATTTTTTATTTCACCTTTATTTAACCAGGTAGGCCAGTTGAGAACATTTCTCATTTACAGCTGCAACCTGGCCAAGATAAAGCAAAGCAGTGCGACAGAAACAACACAGAGTTACACATGGGATAAACAAGCGTACAGTCAATAACACAATAGAAAAAAAAGAAAGTCTATATACAGTGTGTGCAAATGGCATGAGGAGGTAAGGCAATAAATAGTCCATAGTAGCAAAGTAATTACAATTTAGCAGATTAACACTGGAGTGATAGATGAGCAGATGATGATGAGCAGATTATGGTGTGTAAGTAGTGATACTGGTGTGCAAAAGAGCAGCAAAAGTAAATGAAATCAATATGGGGATGAGGTAGGTAGATTGGGTGGGCTATTTACAGATGGACTATGTACAGCTGCAGCGATCGGTTAGCTGCTCAATTAGCTGATGTTTAAAGTTAGTGAGGGAAATGTAAGTCTCCAGCTTCAGCGATTTTTGCTAGGCTAGGTCAGCCTAGCATTGGGCGACACCGAGAGAGAATAGCTTGGGGAAGATTAACGAGTTCATGTTTCCATGGTATATCGGTTACTGCTAAGGAGTACTGTCTGCATTGATAGCTGTGCTTGCTGTGGATCTTGTGAGGAAACCTGCACGGAACTGCCATACTTCGCTGAGGGAATATCTACGAGTAGTGAGTAACCACAACGGTGGGGTGCTTCTGTACTTTATGTGTGTCATAATTGTTTTTGGAGCTCCAACGCGCGCCAACGGGGTTAAGCAAGCTTGAAATAATTTGGACATGGGTTGTGCACGACTCATTGGGGTTTATTATTTTTATTTATTTTGATGTGGTGCTTTGAAAATGTAATAATACACATCTTGAACCTTATGTATTTTGCCTTGGTGGAGTCATTTCCTGTTTCAATTTCATTTAATGCATGAGAAAGCATATCAATATACAATAACAAAAATCTATAATCATTCCATCAAAGTTAATACCCTAGTTGTCATCACCCTAGATAGTTTACAATAAGGATTCTTATTGGAGATGTCCTTCTCACCTGACATCCCATGCTGTTGAGATATTCTATGTAAGGGAAAAACGTGAGAGTCAAATTCGAGCCTGGTGAGAGGGTTACACTTGGATCACCCGTACTATACAATCACACTCCGAAAAGTATTGGTGGCCCACCTTGGCGCAGGACGTTACTCGCTACGTCAGCTCCTGTTCTGTGTGTGCCCAAACTGGGGCGGCAGGTAGCCTAGTGGTTGGAGCGTTGGACTAGTAACCGAAAAGTTTGCAAAATCGAATCCCCGAGCTGACAAGGTACAAATCTGCCGTTCTGCCCATGAACAAGGCAGTTAACCCACCGTTCCTAGGCTGTCATTGAAAATAAGAATTTGTTCTTAACTGACTTGCCTAGTTAAAAAATAAAAAATAAGTCTCCCCGGCAGGGAAACTCCTTCCTGTGCCTCAGCGTCCCTGGTCTCATCTGTCCATTGACTTTGTTACCGATTTCCCCTCCTCTGACGGGACAGATTTTCTAAATCATGCCGGTTTATTCCTTTCTCTGGCCTCCCTACCTCTCTCCAGGTCTCTGAGGAACTGTTCCAGCAGGTCTTCCGTCAATATGGCTTTCCGGAGGATATTGTCTCTGACCGTGGCCTCAATTCATGTCACGGGTATGGAGGGCTTTCATGGAGAAACTGGAGGTCACGGTCAGCCTCACTTCCGGGTACTGGCCTCAGTCCAACGGGCAGGTGGAGTTTCCTGAGGAGTCACTGCCAGGACCGGCAGGGGGAGTGGGCCCGATTCCTTCCCTGGGCAGAATACGTCCAGAAATCATTACGTCACTCCTCCACCAGGCTTTCTCCCTTCTAGTGTGTCCTGGGTTATCAGCCGGCCCTGGATCCGTAGACTCCGTGCCAGACCGAGGCCCCTGCAGTGGACAAATGGGTCCGGCGCGCAGAGGAGGTTTGGAGTGATGCTCATGTGAGGCTCCAGCATGCTGTCCATCGCCAGAAGGAGCAGGCGGATCGCCACTGCAGTGAGGCGCCCGTGTTCCATCCTGGTGATCGCGTCTGGCTCTCCACCAGGAACCTCCCACTCCGCGTGCCCTGCAAGAAGCTGAGCCCCGGTTTGTGGGGCCGTTCAAGGTTCTCCGGAGGGTCAACAAGGTGACGTATAGTTTACAGCTTCCCAGTGACTACCGTATCTCACCTTCATTTCATGTCTCCCTTCTCAGGCCGGTGGTTCCTGGTTCCCTGGCTGATGCTGTCCCCCACGACACCACTCCGCCCCCCTGGACTTCGAGGGAGGTCTCACCTATGCCGTCAGATCCCTACAGGACTCCCGACGTTGTGAGGGTCGGCTCCAGTATCTGGTGGACTGGGAGGAGTACAGCCTAGAGGAGAGGTGTTGGGTTCCGGTGGAGGACATTCTGGACCCAACATCATCTGTGATTTCCATCTTCGCCACCCGGGCCGGCCCGCTCCTCGTTCTCGTGGCCGTCCCTTTGGCCGGAATCGTCCTGCGGCTTGAGCCTCGCGTCGGGGGGGGGGGGGGGGGGGGGGGGGTACTATTCACATCTACTCCCACTCATCTCCTCCGGTGTTCGACGTCACCAGTTTACTAACCACCTGTCCTGGCATTCATCATTACGCGCACCGGTGCTTCATCATTACGCACACCTGGACTCCATCACGTCACTGAATACCTCACCTATATCTGTCAAGTTCCATTCACCAGGCAGTATTGACTATGTGTTTCATGTCTGTACGCTACTCGTGTTTATTGTTTTGTTACGTTTATTATTAAACTCACCACGTGCACTTGATTCCCGAATCCCAGCGCCCTCGTTACACCAACAAGACAACGACCCTAAGCACACAGCCAAGACAACGCAGGAGTGGCTTCGGGACAAGTCTCTGAATGTCCTTGAGTGGCCCAGCCAGAGCCTGGACTTGAACACGATCGAACATCTCTGGAGAGACCATGAACAAGACAGAAGAATGGGAGAAACTCCCCAAATACAGGTGTCAAATCAAATCACCTTTTATTGGTCACATACGTGTTTAGCAGATGTTATTGTGGGTGTAGCGAAATGCTTGTGTTTCTAGCTCAGACAGTGCAGTAATATCTAACAAATAATATCTAACAATTTCACAACTTACACCCAATACACCCAAATCTAAGTAAAGGAATGGAATTAAGAATATAAAAATATATGGACAAGCAATGTCAGAGCGGCATAGAATAAGATACAGTAGAAGAGAATAGAATGCAGTATATACTTATGAGATGAGTAATGCAAAATATGTAAACATTATTAAAACATATTTAAGGTCCCGTGTGGCTCAGTTGGTAGAGCATGGCGCTTGCAATGCCAGGGTTGTGGGTTCGATTCCCACGGGGGGCCAGTACAAAAAAAAAGTATGAATGTATGTACTTGTAAGTCGCTCTGGATAAGAGCGTCTGCTAAATGACTTAAATGTAAATGTTAAAGTGACTAGTATTCCATTATTAAAGTGGCCAGTGATTTCAGGTCTATGTATATAGGCACTAGCCTCTAATGTGCTAGTGATGGCTATATACTAACAGTCTGATGGCCTTGAGATAGAAGCTATTTTTCAGTCTCTCAGCCCCAGCTTTGATGCACCTGTACTGACCTCGCATTCTAGATGATAGCAGGGTGAACAGGCAGTGACTCGGGTGGTTGTTGTCCTTGATGATCTTTTTGGCCTTCCGGTGACATCAGGTGCTGTAGGAGTCCTGGAGGGCAGGTAGTTTGCCCCTGGTGATACGTTGGGCAGACCTCACCACTCTTTGGAGAGTCCTGTGGTTGCAGGCAGTGCAGTTCCCGTACCAGGCGGATATACAGGCCGACACGATGCTCTCAATTGTGTATCTGTAAAAGTTTGTGAGGGTTTTAGGTGCCAAGCCAAATTTCTTCAGCCTCCTGAGGTTGAAGAGGCGCTGTTGCGCCTTCTTCACCACACTGTCTGTGTTGGTGGACCATTTCAGTTTGTCAGTGATGCGTACCCCGGGGAACTTGAAGCTTTCCACCTTCTCCAATGCAGTCCCGTCTATGTTGATAGGGGGGTGCTCCCTGTGCTGTTTCCTGAAGTCCACGATCACCTCCTTTGTTTTGTTGACGTTGAGGGAGAGGTTATTTTCCTGGCACCACACCCCCAGAGCCCTCACCTCCTCCCTGTAGGCTGTCTCGTCATTGTTGGCAATCAAGCCTACTACTGTTGTGTCGTCTGCAAACTTGATGATTGAGTTGGAGGCGTGCATGGCCACTCAGTCATGGGTGAACAGGGAGTACAGGAGGGGGCTGAGCACCAGTTGCACAGGGCGGGGTTCAGACCCAGGGCCTCAAGCTTAATGATGAGCTTGGAAGGTACTATGGTGTTGAAAGCTGAGCTAAAGTCAATGAACAGCATTCTTACATAGATATTCCTCTTGTCCAGATGAAATAGGGCAGTGTGCAGTACGGTGGCGATTGCATCGTCCTGTGGATCTATTGCGGCGGTAAGCAATTTGAAGTGGGTCTAGGGTGACAGGTAAGGTAGAGGTGATATGTTCCTTGACTAGTCTCTCAAAGCACAGAAATGAGTGCTACGTGGCGATAGTCATTTAGTTTAGTTACCTTTGCTTTCTTGAGTACAGGAACAATGGTGGCCATCTTGAAGCATGTGGGGACAGCAGACTGGAGTAGGGAGAGATTGAATATGTCCGTAAACACAACAGCCAGATGGTCTGCGCATGCTCTGAGGATGCGGCTAGGGATGCCGTCTGGGCTGGCAGCCCTGCGAGGGTTAACACGCTTAAATGTCTTACTCACATCAGCCACGGAGAAGGAGAGACCACAGTCCATGGTCGCGGGATGCGTTGGTGGCACTGTATTATCCTCAAAGCGGGCGAAGAAGGTGTTTAGTTTGTCTGGAAGCAAGACGGGAAAAATTCCCTGTATTAGGTCAGTTAGGATCACCACTTTATTTTAAGAATGTGAAATGTCAGAATAATAGTAGAAATAATTATTTATTTCAGCTTTTATGTCTTTCATCACATTCCAAGTGGGTCTGAAGTTTACATACACTCAATTAGTATTTGGTAGCATTGCCTTTAAATTGTTTAACTTGGGTCAAACGTTTTGGTTAGCGTTCCACAAGCTTCCCACAATAAGTTGGGTGAATTTTGGCCCATTCCTCCTGACAGAGCTGGTGTAACTCAGTCAGGTTTGTAGGCCTCCTTGCTCGCACACGCTTTTTCAATTCTGCCCACAAATTTTCTATGGGATTGAGGTCAAGGCTTTGTGATGGCCACTCCAATACCTTGACTTTGTTGTCCACAACTTTGGAAGTATGCTTGGGGTCGTTGTCCATTTGGAAGACCCATTTGCGACCAAGCTTTAACTTCCTGACTGATGTCTTGAGATGTGGCTTCAATATATCCACATAATGTTCCTACCTCATGATGCCATCTATTTATTGAAGGGCACCAGTCCCTCCTGCAGCAAAGCACCCCCACAACATGATGCTGCCACCCCCGTGCTTCACGGTTGGGATGGTGTTCTTTGGCTTGCAAGCGTCCCCTTTTTCTTCCAAACATAATGATGGTCATTATGGCCAAACAGTTCTATTTTTGTTTCATCAGACCAGAGGACATTTCTCCAAAAAGTACGATCTTTGTCCCCATGTGCAGTTGTAGTCTGGCTTTTTTATGGCGGTTTTGGAGCAGTGGCTTCTTCCTTGCTGAGCGGCCTTTCAGGTTATGTCGATATAGGACTCGTTTTACTGTGGATATAGATACTTTTCTACCGGTTTCCTCCAGCATCTTCACAAGGTCCTTTGCTGTTGTTCTTGGATTGATTTGCACTTTTCGCACCAAAGTACGTTAATCTCTAGGGGACAGAATGCGTCTCCTTCCTAAGCGGTATGACGGCTGCGTGGTCCCATGGTGTTTATACTTGCGTAAAAATGACTTGTGTCGTGCACAAAGTAGATGTCCTAACCGACTTGACAAAACTATAGTTTGTTAACAAGAAATTTGTGGAGTGGTTGAAAAACCAGTTTTAATGACTCCAACCTAAGTGTATGTAAACTTCCGACTTCAACTGTAGATTCAATGGTTGTGAAGATGGGGAGAAGTCTGTCTGTAATAGAGATGCTCAGTTTTTTTGACACCACAGTCCACAAGGCAAGTCCTACAGGCTCTAGTTATCTTATCCTGATTATTGTCCAGTCATTTTTAAATGTAACCTTTATTTAACTTGGCAAGTCAGTTAAGATGAAATTCTTATTTACAATGAAGGCCTACCCCGGCTAAACCCGGACGACGCTGGGCCAATTGTCCGCCGCCCTATGGGACTCCCAATCACGGCCGGATGTGATACAGCCCGGATCAAGTGTTGCAAAGAAAGACCTGGTTAAGCTTCCGCTGGCCCAGAACAGAGCGGCACATCTTGCTCTTCATTGTAATCAGAGGGCTAATATTAATACTATGCATGCCAGTCTCTCTTGGCTTAGAGTTGAGGAAAGACTGACTGAATCACTTTTTATTAGAAACATTGTGTTGGAAATTCCAAAATGTTTGCATAGTCAACTTACACACAGCACTGACACATACACTTACCCCACCATGGGTCTTTTCACAGTCCCCAGGTCCAGAACAAATTCAAGGAAACTTACAGTATTATACAGAGCCATTAGTGCATGGAACTCCCTTCCATCTTATATAGCGCAAGTGAACAGCAAACCTGGTTTCAAAAAACGAATAAAGCAACACCTCACGACACAACACCTCTCCCCCATGTGACCTACTTGTTGTGTGTATGTACTGACTGATAGATGCACACACACACATGCACACTACATGTTAATGTTTTAAATGTATGTAAATTGTCGTCTTTTGTCTGTAGTAATACATTTCGCTATGTGTCGGACCCCAGTAGGACTAGCTGTTGCCATTGGCGTCAGCTAACGGGGATCCTAAAATCTATATTAGCGGGTTAGGGTCGGGTGCAGGCCTCACTTTAACACATACAGCGCCTTCAGAAAGTATTCATACCCCTTGACTTATTCGACATTTTGTTGCCTTACAGCCTGATTTCAAAATATATTAAATATATTTGTCTTCTTGGAAAGCAACTCCAGTGTAGATTTGGCCTTGGGTTTTAGCTTATTTTCCTGCTGAGAGGTTAATTAATCTCCGTGGAAAGAAGACTGGACCAGGTTTTCCTCTAGGATTTTGCCTGCGCTTAGCTCTATTCCGTTTCTTTTTTATCCTGAAAAACTATTACAAGGATACCCATGTTGTATTGTATTTGCCCCAAAAATAACACTATTGTATTCATGACAAAAAGTTAGTTGCTTTGTCTCATTTTTTGCAGCATTGGGGTAAATCTAACACAACACAACACTGAGTGTCACTCTTCATATTTTCAAGCATGGTGGAAGTTACATCATGTTATGGGTATGTTTGTTAAAGGCAAAGACAAGGGAATTTTTTGGTATAAAAATAAATGGAATAAAGCTAAGCACATGCTAAATCAAATCAAATGTATTTATAAAGCCCTTCTTACATCAGCTGATATATCAAAGTGCCGTACAGAAACCCAGCCTAAAACCCCAAACAGCAAGCAATGCAGGTGTAGAAGCACGGTGGCTAGGAAAAACTCCCTAGAAAGGCCAAAACCTAGGAAGAAACCTAGAGAGGAACCAGGCTATGAGGGGTGGCCAGTCCTCTTCTGGCTGTGCCAGGTGGAGATAATAACAGAACATGGCCAAGATGTTCAAATGTTCATAAATGACCAGCATGGTCAAATAATAATAATCACAGTAGTTGTCGAGGGTGCAACAAGTCAGCACCTCAGGAGTAAATGTCAGTTGGCTTTTCATAGCCGATCATTGAGAGTATCTCTACCGCTCCTGCTGTCTCTAGAGAGTTGAAAACAGCAGGTCTGGGACAGGTAGCACGTCCAGTGAACAGATCAGGGTTCCATAGCTGCAGACAGAACAGTTGAAACTGGAGCAGCAGAACGGCCAGGTGGACTGGGGACAGCAAGGAGTCATCATGCCAGGTTGTCCTGAGGCATGGTCCTAGGGCTCAGGTCCTCCGAGAGAGAGAAAGAAAGAAAGAGAGAAAGAGAGAATTAGAGAGAGCATACTTAAATTCACACAGGACACCGGATAAGACAGGAGAAATACTCCAGATATAACAGACTGACCCTAGCCCCCCGACACATAAACTACTGCAGCATAAATACTGGAGGCTGAGACAGGAGGGGTCAGGAGACACTGTGGCCCCATCTGATGATACCCCCCTGACCCCTGCCTGTTTGGACAGGGCCAAACAGGCAGGATATAACCCCACCCACTTTGCCAAAGCACAGCCCCCACACCACTAGAGGGATATCTTCAACCACCAACTTACCATCCTGAGACAAGGCCGAATATAGCCCACGAAGATCTCCACCACGGCACGAACACGAGGGGGGCGCCAACCCAGACAGGAAGACCAGAGGAAAATTTGGTTCAGTCTGGTTTCCAACAGACACTGGGAGACAAAATCACCTTTCAGCTGAACAACAACCTAAAACACACAGCCAGATATAAACTGGAGTTGCTTACCATGATGACATTGAATGTTCCTGAGTAACCTAGTTACAGTTGTGACTTAAATTGGCTTTGAAATCTATGGCAAGTCTTGAAAATGGCTGTCTAGCAATGACCAACAACCAACAAATATTGTGGTTGTGCAAATATTATACAATCCATGTGTGCAAAGCTCTTAGAGACTTACCCAGAAAGACTCACAGCTGTAATCACTGCCAAAGGTGATTCTAACAAGTTTTGACTCAGGGGTGTGAATACTTATGTAAATTAGATATTTCTGTATTTAATTTTCAAAACAATTTTCAAAAACAAACATATATGGGGGTTTGTGTGTAAATGGGTGAGATTAAAAAAATAAAATCCATTTTGATTTCAGGCTGTAACACAAAAAATAATGTGGAATAAGTCAAGGGGTATGAATACTTCCTGAAGGCGCTGTATTAATCACTCAGCCACCATAATCATACGATCCCCACTCCGGTCCTTTGATATGCAGATTCTCGAGTACCTTTATGCGATTTACGGAGAAGCGAGGGAATGTCTACCTCCATCGTTGACCTTCGCCTATCCCCATGGCAACGTCGTTTTAGCGTGATTGTTTAAGCGGAAAGTCAAGTGGGCCAATCCTTGGGTTTTAACTTGCCGCCAAAGATTTGTGTGTGTGTGTGTGTGTGTGTGTGTGTCAGCGTTTCAAAATCTAATTTGGGGGATTATCCGTCTATTGATTTCACTTAAAGTGATTTTTTTGGCTGGTATTATAAAGTAACAGTGACAAGACAACACACACACACACACACACACACACACACACACACACACACACACACACACACACACACACACACACACACACACACACACACACACACACACACACACACACACACACAGAGAAAGTAACAGTGATCGTTATCGTGTGAGGCTTTCCTTCCTCAGTGGGAATGGAGGAAGCTCAGCCATCTCGCTTGGGAGAGCAGTGTGTGTGCGCGTGTGTGTGTTGATGCATGTGTCTGTGTGTGTATTTGCATGATAATGTGTGTTGTTGACACGTGCGTCTGTGAGTGTGCGTGTTGATGCATTTGTGTTTTTGTGTGTGTTCACGCTGCACGCTGATCATCCTCATAAAGCGTTTATATTCCTCTTGGTGCATTGAGTTTGAACAGATTACCAGAGAAATGATGACCATGAAATGATAAGACCACAGGAGTTGCACCAAACAGCCCTTCAATCCTCATATATAATCCTCATATATAACGGAAGCTAACTCATTGCAGGGCCAACGGGAATACATTAGCCGTTTTAGCCGTTAGCGGAAGTTAACTGTTTTAAGCCAAGGATACATTAGCATTTGCTATTTTAGCACTTAGCGGAAGCTAACTGATTAAAAGGCTGCCAGGAATACAATAACATTAGCTGTTTTAGCAGTTAGCAGAAGCTAACTGTGTGCATGTGACCCAACAGGTTTTCATGGCATGATCAGTATAAGCCCTCATTACCTAGTTATGTTCCACATGCTTTGTGTCTGTTACAAAAGTGTGTGTGATGTGTGTGTGGTTGTTTGTGTGGTTGTGTGTGTGGTTGTTTGTGTGACAGTGTGTAATCTCCTCTCACGGGCCACAGATCAAACAGTGTGTCCCAGCTGCCTGGTCAACTCTCCCTAGGCCACCCTGGTGATCCTCTGTCTGTGTGTGTGTGTGTGTGTCTGTCAGTCTGTCTGGGTTCCAATCTGCTGGTGCTACCAGACGCCAACAGTTGCCGTGGCAATGGACCAAAGGGAGTGAGAAAGAAGGAAGAAAGAACAGGGAGAAAAAGAAAGAGAGAAAGAGAGAGAGAAAGAAAGAGAGGGAGAGAAAGGTAAGGGGGCTAGCGGAAGGAACGGGGAGAAATGAGAGGGGAATATAGAGAGGGTACGAGGTGACAGACTGAGGGAGTTGGTACAGAATGGAGGAAAGAGAGAGAGAAAGGGAGTTGTTACAGAATGAGAGAGAGAGAACGGGAGTTGGTACAGAATGGGGGAGAGAGAGAGAGAGAAAGGGAGTTGTTACAGAATGAGAGAGAGAGAAAGGGAGTTGGTACAGCTGTTAGGGCTGACGGTATCTATGTCGATACGTTGCTAAGCAACACCCAACACTAACGAAGCTGGGGTAGATAACTGGTTGATAACACAACTGGGGGAGCAGTGTGTGTGTGTGTGTGGACTGAATGGGTACCTTTATATAGAGAAACAGTGAATGGAACCCTGCTAAGACAACCCCCCATAGGAGAGAAACCTGAAAGGGTTACATCTGAGAGACTGGGCCTCACTGGAGTACGTGACCCCTTCCAGGCACGAGACACACACACACACACACACACACACAAAGATCTTCACACTTCATAATTCAATAATGAACCCACGACCAGACCAGAGAGTGGTGCTTAAACATAATTTTTTTAATCAACATTTTTCCAAAGCAGGAATGTACTAGTTTTTTCCTCCCTTTAGAGGTGTGTTGGAGGAGAGAAAGAGAGGAGGAGGTCATAGTGACGGGAGGGATGGGGGGATGAGGAAAGGAGAAGGTGAACACAAACCCATCTCACACAGTGGTGTCCCAATACAAAAAGTCTCAACACATCACATACAAGAGCCAGCCCGCTCTCTGTCGCCTCGACCTGCTGGCTATTGGCACAAGGAAACACACACACACACACACCAACAGAGGGGGGGTGGGGGGGGGGGGGGGTGGGGGGGGGCGTTTTCACAAAACAAGAAACCTCTCTTTTTGAAATGAGGATCCATGAGAAGCATCCATGAGAAAAATCCAACACATTGAAAACAGTCAAAAGCAAACAGTGAAAGAGAGAGACAACCTTTTAGTAAAACACCGACCGACATGACAACAAAAAAGCCCAAGCTTTGAGTCCCGGAGGGAGATTCTCCTCGGTGAAAGAAAGAGGAGAGGAGGATGAAGAGGGAGAGGAGAGAGAAGGAACCATTTTGCGAATGAGCAGCATTCGGATTCCACAACTCCACAAAGTCCAGGAGGTTTACCCAAGTGTTTATACTCATGGCAGCAGCCATCTTTGTCAAATACTGTCATTTAGAGTGTCAGAGGATTTCAGAATTCAGAGAGAGTTTGTAGTTTGGCTTTGAGGGTGTTCTTGAAGGTATACAGTATTCCTGGTGGTCGTGTATTTGTACAGGAGACAAGACAGATTCCCACATACATAAATACCAAGATCCTGATGCTGCAGTACAGAAATTAGGGTGAAACTTTTACCCTAATTAATCAACTTCTCCGTAACACTTTCTAAGTTCAAAAAGCATAATGGGAACAGATTACACAACATACAAATGATGTGAAATAGAGAGTAGGTGTACTAGTAAAAAAAAGATGAAAGCGATATTTCAAATAAAGCTTTTTGAGCAGGTGTGCATATGAATAAAACACACATTGAGTGAAGCTTTGGGAACAAACATACACCTGTTGAGCATGAGGGATATTTCAAAGTACGGCACGTCACCTATTGTCTGCTATTTTGTTAGCGTATGTGTGCATTTGCAGGTTGCTGTGCCTGTTTTGAACAAGTCGTCGGTCCAACACTCAACAATACTAAGTAGCAGCTAGCCGATACAACATAACTTAACACACGGCACGTTTGAAAAAAGCTTTGCTTTCGTAAAAGGGTGTGAAAACGAATTAACCAGGCTAAGAGACTGACAGGTACTTGTTTCAGAAAAACACCCATACAAACGCAGTCTTGTACAACTAACCTTGTGGGAAAACACAATTCAGTCCCATTCAAAACCCTATTTTCCCTAACCCTACCCCCAAAACCTAACCTTAACCCTAACCCTAACAATAATTCTAACCTTAGCAAATAGCATTTGACCTTGCGGGGACCAACAAAATGCCCCCAGTTGGTCAAATGTTTGCTTGTCTACTATTCTTGTGGGGATTTCTGGCCCCCGTGAGTATAGTTAAACACGTCCACACACGCACAAAAACAGGGAGCACACACCCACCTTTAATCCTTCTGTCACACACAGAGGTTGACTTAATCACGGGGAGAAAGCCAGGACTGTGTCAGAAATAGGGAGCCACATGGGAGCAATCAGTGTGTGTGTGTGTGTGTGTGTGTGTGTGTGTGTGTGTGTGTGTGTGTGTGTGTGTGTGTGTGTGGCAGAGAGAGGGATGCAGAGATAGCCAGACAGAGAGAGTGTGTGTGAAATTGGCGTATACATGTACGGCATTTATGTGTGTGCGTGTTTGACAGTGAAAGAGAATGTGAGAGGGCTCAGTGTGTCTGCAGAGTGTGTGTGTGTGTCTGTGTCGATATAATCAGCGTCTGATACATAAAGCTGTAAAATCGGGAGAATTTGAAACGTGCCATTTCCCTTCAGAGAAGAGTATTGTCTGTGTCTGTTATCTTGAATGTGTATCTATCTGTCACTGTGTGTGTGTGTGTTTTAGATGAAATCTCTCCTCCTTATTCCACAGTGAGGTTTCTCCCTGAAATCCATTTCAGCTGTGTGTCTGTTCCTCTCCTTCGTCCACCTAGGGTCCATCACTCCTTCTCAGCACTCCATTAAAGGAAAGGCTCCTCTCTTCTGCCACAGTCACTGTTTCACTCTCTCTCTATCCTTCCCAGGGATTCTTCTCTCTCATCGCTCAATTCACCTCCCATCCCCCCACTTCTTCCATCTCTTCTCGCGCTCTTTCTTTTCTTTAGTGTGCAATTCCTTCTTCAGTCTTTTCTCTTTTTTTTTTGAAACAAAAGTTCCACATTCAGTCGCTTTTTCTCTTTTCCCCCTAGACAGCGACTCCGGTTCCCGTTTTTTCTTTTCATTATATTTCATTTCATTTGGAACCCGCCCTCGTTCATTTCCCCCCTTGCTTTTTCCTTGTGTTCAAAAGCGTTTGAAAAAAACTTTCATCGATGGTTTCTACCTCAACAACTTCCACCACAAACGAGGTCTAAACTTCAAAACTACAGCATAGTACAAGAAGTATAAAAATATACATAGGGGGAGGCCCAGAGGGGGGAGGGAGGCGATGAGAGAGAGAGAGAGAAACGACCTCAGTTCGCCAAGGAAAGAAAAACAAAGAGATTAAATTAATTTACAACTCAAAGGGGAAGGAAATAGGGTCAGGTTTCTAAATCGCAAACAATAAAGCACAGGGTAAAAGATCTAGCAGTATAACAGAAGTGTTGTTTTACAAGTGGAGGAATCAAAATAAAAAACAATAAAAAAAACAAGACGTCTAGAAATTAATGACTGGATATTCATATATAATCTGTAAGTGTTGCTAGCGATAAAAAAATCTCACCTTTTTTTTATATTCACTCACTTTTTTGTGTTTTGGTTTTTAAGACAAGTCTAAAGACACGCGAACACACACATTCGCTCGCATGTAGCGTATACACAGATTAACACACACACACACACACGCTGTACTAAAGCACACTAACTGCACACACACTTCTGTGCAACAGCAGTGTCAGAATTATTATCCTAGTCTCCCACACATGCACGCACGCACGCACACATACACAAACGTTATTAAAATATACAAGATTCTGAATGTCACTAAGACTCGATGGTCTGACCGATTGATCACGTGACTCCAGCCCAGCTTTCTGATTGGGTGAGAGAGTCAGAGGCCCCTGGTCCAATGAGAAACCATACACACACAAACAAACTAGGATCCTATTTGTGAGATATAACATCAAGGGCCACAGTTAGCCTCAGGGTCCAATCAGGAGGCAGGTAGGTCTGATACAGGACAGGAGCATTAGAGAAATACAGAGATCTCAGGATATGGTTGGTCGATGGATTTTCTAGGGGTCAGAGTCCCAGAAGTCCAAGTTGTGGCGGTACCAGTGTGTGTTCTCTCACACTAGCTTGGTGTGCGTGTTCTCACACACTTATCCTCATGGTGTACAGGGAGGGGACTCTTCTCTTCAGCTCTGGTGAGGGGGGAGGGGGGGGGTTTGATTCATGGTGAGACAAAAAAAGAAGAAGTGGGCCCCAGAGTCTCTTGCTAGTCCTGTCCTCTTTTAAGGGGCCGGTGGGGGCTATATACTAAACCCTCCATACTTAGCTTAGTGACACAGTCGAGTGAAGAGGGGTGGGCGTACGGATGGCCTCTTCAGTTAGCTAGATGCACACACCTGTGGCTGGGACTGGGGTTGGATAGGGAATTTCAGATACTGTATAAGGGACTGAAGGTCTTGGTGGTTTTGGAGGGTAAGTCAGTGATGGACTACTGTAGGTAGGTTTGACGTGGTACTGTACTATATAGGACAGGGTATATTGTAGGTGGGCTGTAGGTGGTACTGTACTGTACAGGACAGGGTAAGATGGTAGTTGGTAGTACTGTAGGTTGTCATGGCAACTGCCCTCATACTTTGTAGTAGATGTTTGCTGGACTCTGGGGGGGCATCTCCTGAACGATGTAGACGGGGTGACCGTAGTCCCCGCTCACCTTCTCGTAGTGAGGGCAGTACGCCGAGTCCGAAGCCCGCAGCGGGATGATGATGTCACTGGGTTCCGAGCCGTTGTTGTTACCGCCCCCATGGCCGCCGCCGTGCCCGCCACCATGCCTCTTGGGGCTGGTGAGGGAGGAGAGTGACAGGGGCGGGTGGTGGGACTCCGAGTGCTTGGCGTGTCGCCGCCGGTAACACACCACGCAGATCACCGCGGTGACCAGGAGGAGGAAGGCGGAGCCCCCTGCAGCGCCGGCGATGACAGCCACATTGGAGGGGGGGAGGGGTCCGTTCTCGCCCCCTGCGCCTCCCGAATCCCCGGCGCCACCGCTAGGAACCCTGGGATGGGTGGCGTTACCAGCACCACCTGTAGAATGACACAAGAAAATATTATTTTGATAACCTTATAAAAGACGTAAATACAATTTTATATAACTTTACCTTTAAACAGGTCAACATTCACAAGGCCGCGGAGCCGGACGGATTACAGGGACGTGTACTCAGAGCATGCGCGGACCAACTGGCAAGTGTCTTCACTGACATTTTCAACCTCTCCCTGACCGAGTCTGTAATACCAACATGTTTCAAGCAGACCACCATAGTCCCTGTGCCCAAGAACACTAAGGTAACCTGCCTAAATGACTACCGCCCCGTAGCACTCACGTCGGTGGCCATGAAATGCTTTGAAAGGCTGGTCATGGCTCACATCAAAACCATCATCCCGGAAACCCTAGACCCACTCCAATTTGCATACCGCCCCAACAGATCCACAGATGACACAATCTCAATCGCACTCCACACTGCCCTTTCTCACTTGGACAAAAGGAACACCTATGTGAGAATGCTGTTTATTGACTACAGCTCAGCGTTCAACACCATAGTGCCCACAAAGCTCATCACTAAGCTAAGGACCCTGGGACTAAAACACCTCCCTCTGCAGCTGGATCCTGGACTTCACATCGACGGGGCTGTAGTGGAGCGGGTCGAGAGTTTCAAGTTCCTTGGTGTCCACATCACCAACAACCTATCATGGTCCAAACACACCAAAAAAGTCATGAAGAGGGCACGGCAATGCCTTTTCCCCCTCAGGAGAAAAAATTTGGCATGGGTCTCCAGATCCTCAAAACGATCTACAGCTGCACCATCGAGAGCATCCTACCCGCTTGCATCACCGCCTGGTATGGCAACTGCTCGGCATCCGACTGTAAGGCGCTACAGAGTGTAGTGCGAATGGCCCAGTACATCACTGGGGCCAAGCTTCCTGCCATCCAGGACCTATATACTAGGCTGTGTCAGAAGAAGGCCCCAAAAATTGTCAGACTACAGTCACACAAGTAACCTAAATGTACATATTACCTCGACTAACTTGTACCTCCGCACATTGACTCGGTACCGGTACCCCCTGTATATAGCCTCTTTATTGTTATTTTACTGTGTTACTTTTGTTTTTTAACTTTAGTTCATTTAGTATATATTTTCTCAACTCTATTTTCTTAGAACGGCATTATTGGTTAAGGGCTTGTAAGTAAGCATTTCACGGTAAGGTCTACACCTGTTCTATCCGGAGCACGTGACAAATACAATTTCATTTGATTTAACATACTTTGACATGTATACAAGAAATTACACTGTACCTGTCATAGGCAATTCTTAAACCTGAACCAACATTTTGCCTTGCCTTCTTTAGGGTGTAACCTCTTCTATATACAGTACATATTACGCTTCCATATACAGTACATATTACGCTTCCATATACAGTACATATTACTCTTCTATATACAGTACATATTATGCTTCTATATACAGTACATATTACGCTTCTATATACAGTACATATTACGCTTCCATATACAGTACATATTACGCTTCTATATACAGTACATATTACGCTTCTATATACAGTACATATTACTCTTCTATATACAGTACATATTACGCTTCTATATACAGTACATATTACTCTTCTATATACGGTACATATTACGCTTCTATATACAGTACATATTACGCTTCCATATGCAGTACATATTACGCTTCTATATACAGTACATATTACTCTTCTATATACAGTACATATTACTCCTCCATATACAGTACATATTACGCTTCCATATACAGTACATATTACTCTTCTATATACAGTACATATTACTCTTCTATATACAGTACATATTACGCTTCTATATACAGTACATATTACTCTTCTATATACAGTACATATTACTCCTCCATATACAGTACATATTACGCTTCCATATACAGTACATATTACTCTTCTATATACAGTACATATTACTCTTCCATATACAGTACATATTACTCTTCTATATACAGTACATATTACGCTTCTATATACAGTACATATTACGCTTCCATATACAGTACATATTACGCTTCCATATACAGTACATATTACGCTTCTATATACAGTACATATTACGCTTCTATATACAGTACATATTACGCTTCTATATACAGTACATATTACTCTTCTATATACAGTTCATATTACGCTTCTATATACAGTACATATTACTCTTCTATATACAGTACATATTACTCTTCTATATACAGTACATAATACGATTCTATATACAGTACATATTACGCTTCTATATACAGTACATAATACGCTTCTATATACA
This sequence comes from Salvelinus namaycush, assembly GCF_016432855.1. Classification (NCBI taxonomy): domain Eukaryota; kingdom Metazoa; phylum Chordata; class Actinopteri; order Salmoniformes; family Salmonidae; genus Salvelinus; species Salvelinus namaycush. The sequence continues at coordinate 17,456,384 of NC_052312.1, forward strand.
GTACATATTACTTTTCTATATACAGTACATATTACTCTTCTATATACAGTACATACTACGCTCCTATATACAGTACATAGTACGCTCCTATATACAGTACATATTACGCTTCTATATACAGTACATATTACTTTTCTATATACAGTACATATTACTCTTCTATATACAGTACATATTACGCTTCTATATACAGTACATATTACGCTTCTATATACAGTACATATTACTCTTCTATATACAGTACATATTACTCTTCTATATACAGTACATATTACTCTTCTATATACAGTACATATTACGCTTCTATATACAGTACATATTACGCTTCTATATACAGTACATATTACTCTTCTATATACAGTACATATTACGCTTCTATATACAGTACATATTACTCTTCTATATACAGTACATATTACGCTTCTATATACAGTACATATTACGCTTCTATATACAGTACATATTACGCTTCTATATACAGTACATATTACTCTTCTATATACAGTACATATTACGCTTCTATATACAGTACATATTACTCTTCTATATACAGTACATATTACGCTTCTATATACGGTACATATTACGCTTCTATATACAGTACATATTACTCTTCTATATACAGTACATATTACGCTTCTATATACAGTACATATTACTCTTCTATATACAGTACATATTACTCTTCTATATACAGTACATATTACTCTTCTATATACAGTACATATTACGCTTCTATATACAGTACATAATACGCTTCTATATACAGTACATATTACGCTTCTATATACGGTACATATTACTCTTCTATATACAGTACATATTACGCTTCTATATACAGTACATAATACGCTTCTATATACAGTACATAGTACGCTCCTATATACAGTACATATTACGCTTCTATATACAGTACATATTACTTTTCTATATACAGTACATATTACTCTTCTATATACAGTACATATTACGCTTCTATATACAGTACATATTACGCTTCTATATACAGTACATATTACTCTTCTATATACAGTACATATTACTCTTCTATATACAGTACATATTACTCTTCTATATACAGTACATATTACGCTTCTATATACAGTACATATTACGCTTCTATATACAGTACATATTACTCTTCTATATACAGTACATATTACGCTTCTATATACAGTACATATTACTCTTCTATATACAGTACATATTACGCTTCTATATACAGTACATATTACGCTTCTATATACAGTACATATTACGCTTCTATATACAGTACATATTACTCTTCTATATACAGTACATATTACGCTTCTATATACAGTACATATTACTCTTCTATATACAGTACATATTACGCTTCTATATACGGTACATATTACGCTTCTATATACAGTACATATTACTCTTCTATATACAGTACATATTACGCTTCTATATACAGTACATATTACTCTTCTATATACAGTACATATTACTCTTCTATATACAGTACATATTACTCTTCTATATACAGTACATATTACGCTTCTATATACAGTACATAATACGCTTCTATATACAGTACATATTACGCTTCTATATACGGTACATATTACTCTTCTATATACAGTACATATTACGCTTCTATATACAGTACATAATACGCTTCTATATACAGTACATATTACTCTTCTATATACAGTACATAATACGCTTCTATATACAGTACATATTACTCTTCTATATACAGTACATATTACGCTTCTATATACGGTACATATTACGCGCCAGTAAACATATCTGTACCACACCAAGGTGACTAACCGTCTTCCTGTAGTTACAGTGGCAGAAACGTCCCGACAGGAGAAGAAAATGGCAGCCAATGTGAGCATATGTGTTCTGTCTATTGACATGACTTAGTGGACGGCGCTGGATACGAGAGGGTTTGGAATGCTCCTGCGCGCCTGTGGAGACCCACTGAGAAGATGTGGCTCTGGCTAGAAGCTACAGCCATCCACAGTGAAGGGATCAAGGCAGCACACTTCCTCCCTTACGCCTAACAACACTGTTTATGTTGCATTGGCGCGTGCCCACATAAAGGAGTCAGAACAGTTGGGTGGTTTGGACCCCATACCAAACGCCACCCCACTCTCTATTTAGTGCACTGTATAGGGAATAGGGTGCCATATGGCTTTGGTAAAAAAGTAGTGCACTATACAGGGAATAGGGTGCCATATGGCTTTGGTAAAAAAGTAGTGCACTATACAGGGAATAGGGTGCCATATGGCTTTGGTAAAAAAGTAGTGCACTATACAGGGAATAGGGTGCCATATGGCTTTGGTAAAAAAGTAGTGCACTATACAGGGAATAGGGTGCCATATGGCTTTGGTAAAAAAGTAGTGCACTATACAGGGAATAGGGTGCCATATGGCTTTGGTAAAAAAGTAGTGCACTATACAGGGAATAGGGTGCCATATGGCTTTGGTAAAAAAGTAGTGCACTATACAGGGAATAGGGTGCCATATGGCTTTGGTAAAAAAGTAGTGCACTATACAGGGAATAGGGTGCCATATGGCTTTGGTAAAAAAGTAGTGCACTATACAGGGAATAGGGTGCCATATGGCTTTGGTAAAAAAGTAGTGCACTATACAGGGAATAGGGTGCCATATGGCTTTGGTAAAAAAGTAGTGCACTATACAGGGAATAGGGTGCCATATGGCTTTGGTAAAAAAGTAGTGCACTATACAGGGAATAGGGTGCCATATGGCTTTGGTAAAAAAGTAGTGCACTATACAGGGAATAGGGTACCATATGGCTTTGGTAAAAAAGTAGTGCACTATACAGGGAATAGGGTGCCATATGGCTTTGGTAAAAAAGTAGTGCACTATACAGGGAATAGGGTGCCATATGGCTTTGGTAAAAAAGTAGTGCACTATATAGGGAATAGGGTGCCATTTGGGGCACAATCTGGGTCTCTAAAGCTAGAGACCACACAGTGATGCTGCCTGGTTGGAACCTGGTCCCAATCGCATGGTCCGACCGCATGTACGGTCATAGCCCAGCAGGTGTTTGTTGGGTTTGGGACCGCCTGTGAGGAAAGTCGTGTTGACCGTGCAAATGTTGGCGGTGGTAGCGGTTAGGGCGGTAATGCGAGGCGCGGTCGTGGGATTGGGTTATCACTATCCTTGGCACATTTCCCCCCTCGTTTTCTCTCCCTCTCTTCCCTATCTTCTTTCGTCTTCCTTCCTCGCTCCGTGGCTCTCCCACTCTCTGGGTTTTTGTGGACATAATGACTTCCCTTGCTCTGTGCCTCCCCCCTCCTCACCACCCTCGCTCCTTCCTCACCCTCTACTGTGAGCCCCCTACCACGCATGCAGGACTGACTGATTGTCTAGCTGACTGGCAAAACGCTAATACTAGATGCCAATTCCGCTCTCCGCCTCTCGCTTTCTTCCCTCCATCCCTCTCTCGTTCCCTCCATCCCTCCATTCCCCCAGCATCTCTCCCTCGCTCCACCTCCTCCTCCTCCTTTCACCAGCTCTGTTCTCACGCACCACGTGTGTATGGTGTAAATAGCATGTCCCCACCTACATTTAGTTCAGTTCCTCGATGAAGAAATTCTATTTATTGATCACTGAGCAGTGTCATTCATCTATAATCTACAGTATCAGATGGCTACTTGTAATTATTTTATGCCAATTTCATTTCATTATCGTCATTTCCCCCTGTTCTCTCTACCTCCCTTCCTCCCTCCATCTCTCACTCCCCACCCTCTCTCTTTCCTATTCAACAGTACTCTCCATACCTCTTGCTTCTCCTCTTTCGGTTTTCTGCTCCTTCAACAGTGAAGCCTTTTTCCTTCCTTTCCTCTCTCCCCCCTCCCTTTTTCTGTCTTCTGCGCTTCCTCCTTTGCTCTCATCTCTCCCGCCCTCCATCTCTCATCAGTTCTCTCATATCCACTTCACATTAGAGAGTAGAGATGGCCTGTATGGCTATGTCCCAAATGGCACCGTATTCCCTATATAGTGCACTACTTTTGACCAGGCCCCTTAGGACTCCGTTCAAACGTAGTGCACTTTATAGGGAATATGGTGCCATTTGGGACAGTCTGTATGTGGTTGGGAGAGACAGAATACAAAGACCAGGTCAACAAGTTCCCTGCCATGAGACAACATCCCTCCCTTGCTCCTCTCCTCTATCCTTTCATCGTCCTCTTCTTTCCTCACTCCTCGCCTCCCCTCCCCTCCTCCCCTCTCTTGTCCTCTCTCCCTCTCCTCTCTCACTACTCCGATTTATCATTCTCCTCTCTTCTCTCTTCTTCTCCTCTCCCTTCTCTCCGCGGACCAACAGAAACCAGGCCGCCCAAACTAATGACAATAATAACTCCTTCAAATGGCGCCCCTGGTCTCCCCCCCCCCCCCCCCCCCCCCCCTGGGCAGCTATTAGAGCCGTCGTTCCTCGCCCGCGGCACTTAGCTCTGAGGGGAGGAGAAGAAAAGAGGGGATGGACAGAGAGCGAGAGGGATGAGAGAGATAAAGGGATGGATTTAAATAGAGAGATCCCACAGATGTCGCCGGCTTGTATCCTCCATCTGTCGTTTTTTTTTACCGTCCCTCGTTCTCTGTCGCTTCTTTCTTTCTTTACTCACTCATTCACTTGCTTTTCTTGTCTTTCCGGACTGGTTGTGGTATACTCTATCCTCATGGTGGTGTAAGTGTGTAAGCTCCTCCACACCCATCTTACCTGTATTTCTGGTGTTGGTACGGCCCGCACTTTGGTCTGGTTTGGCAGGTTTCGGGGGCAGTCCATATGGGTCTGAGGGAAAAAACAGGGGTGTACGACGGTCAAGATAACACATCCCGTCAACATGAAAACAACCTCAAAACAGGCACACCGACTACCAGTGGTGGGCCGTCAGGGCCTGCAAGGCCTTCTCTGCTGGCCTAAACATCATCAGAATATATATTTTTTTTAAATATATTTTCCCACAAATATGTATTAAATTATTCCCCAGAGTAAGAGTTATACTCTTCATTTCATCGCTTTCCTCTTGGTTGCACTGCTTCCAGCCCCAGGTTGAGATTTTGAGGGCTGGTCTTTATGTTAGATCTTTTATCCAATCATATTCAGCCATCATGTGTTGCCAGGGGTCTAAAATCTGCCCTCAGGCCTTCAGAATCAACAGTGCGGGCGCTTGTAGCTTATAGTGAATGGAAATGAAAATTTAGTGTCAACCAATCAGCTTTAAAGTTGGCTATTGTACGCCTTCTGGCTGGCTCCAGTGTTACACAGGAGCCAGCTAGCAGGCGTAGTGCGTGCACGTCTTTTAATTGGATTACCAATATTGAGAGGCAGGTCCTATGGAGATCTAGGAAACTGAATTTGATAAACAAATTAATTTGCGTACTACTAAGCTGTTTTTTCAACCCACAATGGCGGAAGGAGGAGAAGATATCGATTTGGTCGAGGATATAATTATAACGCCATTCTCAAGACGAACTTTTCAAGAAAAGTTAGACATTGTAAGGAGAGGTCGCCCGACGCCACAAAGCCTGTCACAGGCGGGAAAGTGATTCGTTCGCTCGCCACTTTCAAAGTTTCAACTACGAGCGCTGTCAATGGCTCACAGGCTCCTTGGCTCCGAGAAGCACTGCAAACTGTACTGCTGGGAATGCCTATTATTTGCAAGTGATCGATTTGGTGTTTGGAGCCACACTGGCTTTGCAAACTTGAGTTGTCTAACCAAGGCAGCAACGAGACACCAAAGTACGGCTGGGCACTAACAAGCAATGGTGCTTTTGAAAACTGTTGGGGACACCGGAGTAGATCTACAGCTCAAAGAACAAACGCGCAGGGCAACGGAGCTGCACAATGAAAAGGTGAAGGGAAATATTGAAAAGACTCATTGATTGTGTCATGTTTTTGGGTAAACACTGTTTACCCAAAAATGTCAATTTGTCGATTTCAAGGTGACCTGGTTATACTGCGTTTCTGTCTAAATGTATAGTTTCTAGAGCCATGGCATCATAATGAGGTGGATTAATTCGGGTGGGACTGTGTAGTACCTCACTGAAGGCCCAGGCCCCGGGCCCACGGCACGCCGCTGCCGACTACACATAGACTGTCTGAGCTAAAATCAGATCTCTGAGGCCCATTCAATGAAACTAAATATTGATCGCCTTCCAATGTCCTTTCTGAAATCAGCTCTCCAACTATATTAAAAACGGGATACTTAAAGGGGTTTCCATTTGTAAAAGTACCACAATGAATATAAAACTGCAAACAAAAGCCCATCGTCTCCACACCCTCCCACCTGCCAGACAGGGGACTGTAATGCTAGGCCGCGGCCCAAAATGGCACCGTATTCCCTTCATAGTGCACTTCCCCACGGACCCTGATCAAACGTAGTGCACTATAAAGGGAATAGCGTGCCATTTGGGACGGCCCTAATATCCTCTCGCTGGGGCTATGACAGAGTTCCGTATAGATTTACTGAGAGGGACATAATAGACAGCCCTGTTATGCTGTGAACACAGAGACTGTACAATGTACACGCACGCACGCACGCACGCACGCACGCACGCACGCACGCACGCACGCACGCACGCACGCACGCACGCACGCACGCACGCACGCACGCACGCACGCACGCACGCACGCACGCACGCACGCACGCACGCACGCACGCACACACACACACACACACACACACACACACACACACACACACACACACACTCTATGTGCTGAGCTATAATTCTACACTAATTGACATTTACGGAGGTCCATACACAGTGGCAGGTATTATTGGTTCGACGGGCCCTCTGATGACAGACAGCCAATCAGAACTTGGCATGAGGGGTGTTTGGATCAATAGGACTGCTGGGGCTCGTGAGTGCTGTGTGCATTTGAAGGTGTGTGTGTGTGTTGTGTGTGTGAGAGTTTTTGTGTATTATTATCCTTGTGGGTAATCCTCACAAGTCCCCAGTAGTAAAACAAGGAGAATTCTCCCCCGTGGGGACATTTCCCACATCCCCATGAGGACAAAGGCTATTTTAGGCTAAGGGGTTAGGCTTAGGGTTAGAATTAGGATTTGGGGTTATGTCTAGGAGTTAGGGTTAAGTTTAGGGTTAAGGTTAGGTAAAATAGGACTTGTAATGAAAATCAATTGTAGGTCTCCACAAGGATAGTAAAACATAAAGTGTATGTATGCGTGTGTGTGCGAGAGAGAGAAAGAGTGTGTGTGTGTGTGTGTGTGTGTGTGTGTGTGTGTGTGTGTGTGTGTGTGTGTGTGTGTGTGTGTGTGTGTGTGTGTGTGTGTGTGTGTGTGTGTGTGTGTGTGTGAGTGTGTGTGTGTGTGTGTGTGTGTGTGTGTGTGTGTGTGTGTGCGCGCCTGTGTGTGTTTCAGAGCTGAGCAGCGCTCCAAATCTCATCAGAGATCTCTATGAGGCGGCACACCGTGTGTTTAGATGACAAACAGAGCAGAGGTGACCTTTCAAACTCACAACAGATAACACAGGGAGAGGGGGGAGGGGGGGGGGGGGGGATAGAGAATAAAGGAGCTATTGGGTGGGGAGAAAGAGACAGGACGGGTAGGCAAGGAGAGAAAGAGAGGATGAATGAGGTAGAAAGAGAGAGAGAAGAAGACGGAGACAGGTAGGGAGAGAAAGAGAGGGAGCAAGAAAAATGGGAGACAGACAGAGAGACGGGGCGGGGAGGGCAAGAGAGGTAAGGGAGAAAGGAAGATGAGTAAGAGAGGAGCGAGCGAGAGAGGGACAAGAAAGGTGAGAGAGAGAGAGAGAGAGAGAGAGAGAGAGGGACATGAAAGGTGAGAGAGAGAGAGAGAGAGAGAGAGAGAGAGAGGGACATGAAAGGTGGACCTGCAAATTAGTGTGAAACCCAAGAGAACAGAGGTGAGGAGGACGGCAGTTTTCATTCAAGCAGCAACGAAAGAAAGAGAGCGGGAGATAGAAAGAAAAGAGAGATATAGGGAGTGCTACTCTTCTCCCCTGGGTGGGCTGTAGAGAATGATGGAGACACAACAGCACCCCTTCCCTCTCAGGAGAACAGCTTCCACAACAACACACAAAGAGAAGAGAGCTTGTACAACAACACACATAGAAGAGTGCTTTCACAACAACACAGAGAGAAGAGAGCTTTCACAACAACACAGAGAGAAGAGAGCTTTCACAACAACACAGAGAGAGGGGGGCTTTCACAACAACACAGAGAGAAGAGAGCTTTCACAACAACACATAGAGAAGAGGATTTCACAGCAACACACAGAGAGGGGGGCTTTCACAACAACACAGAGAGAAGAGAGCTTTCACAACAACACAGAGAGAAGAGGATTTCAGAACAACACACAGAGAGGGGGGCTTTCACAACAACACAGAGAGAAGAGAGCTTTCACAACAACACAGAGAGAAGAGGATTTCAGAACAACACACATAGAGAAGAGGATTTCACAACAACACACAGAGAGGGGGGCTTTCACAACAACACAGAGAGAAGAGAGCTTTCACAACAACACAGAGAGAAGAGAGCTTTCACAACAACACAGAGAGAAGAGGATTTCACAACAACACACATAGAGAAGAGGATTTCACAACAACACACAGAGAGGGGGGCTTTCACAACAACACAGAGAGAAGAGAGCTTTCACAACAACACAGAGAGAAGAGAGCTTTCACAACAACACAGAGAGAAGAGAGCTTTCACAACAACACACATAGAGAAGAGGATTTCACAACAACACACAGAGAGGGGGGCTTTCACAACAACACACATAGATAAGAGGATTTCACAACAACACACAGAGAGGGGGGCTTTCACAACAACACAGAGAGAAGAGAGCTTTCACAACAACACACATAGAGAAGAGGATTTCACAACAACACACATAGAGAAGAGGATTTCACAACAACACACATAGAGAAGAGCTATCTCAACAACACACAGAGAGAAGAGCTTTCACAACAACACACAGAGAGAAGAGCTATCACAACAACACACAGAAAGAAGAGCTTTCACAACAACACACAGAAAGAAGAGCTTTCACAACAACACACAGAAAGAAGAGCTTTCACAACAACACACAGAGAGAATAGAGCTTTCACAACAACACACAGAGAGAAGAGCTATCTCAACAACACACAGAGAGAAGAGCTTTCACAACAACACACAGAGAGAAGAGCTTTCACAACAACACACAGAGCTGATAACACTGTTGGGGAGGGAGAGAGGATTATATTATGAGGAGCATAGAATGGGGAGTATGTGTGTGCATAGACTGGGGTACATGAATGGGGGAATGTGTGTGGCGTGTAGATTTCGGCAGACTACTGTATGTATTTGTGTGTTTGCAGTCAAAATATGTGTATGTAAGAGAAAACGTGTGACTTCCATCTAAAACATTGACCCCCCCAGCAGCAGAGTCATTAGCAGGGTCAGTGGTGTTTAACACCATAGAGACTGTTTACTCTACTGTATACACACAAAGTCATTAGCAGGGTCAGTGGTGTTTAACACCATAGAGACTGTTTACTCTACTGTATACATACAAAGTCATTAGCAGGGTCATTGGTGTTTAAAAACATAGTGACCGTTTACTCAACTGTATACACACAAAGTCATTAGCAGGGTCAGTGGTGTTTAACACCATAGAGACTGTTTACTCTACTGTATACATACAAAGTCATTAGCAGGGTCATTGGTGTTTAACACCATAGAGACTGTTTACTGTATACATACAAAGTCATTAGCAGGGTCATTGGTGTTTAACACCATAGAGACTGTTTACTGTATACATACAAAGTCATTAGCAGGGTCAGTGGTGTTTAAGCCCAGAATGAGCAGCCTACTCCTTACTGTATGTCTGGGCATAGACAGCCAGTAGCACAGAGTTGTGGTGTTTAGTGTGTTAGTGAGTGAAGTCAACCGGGCTCATTACAGCCATGTGATCCTGGCTGCTCCTCTCCTCCAGCTCTCTGCCTCTAATCAACACTAATACACTTAGAGTACACTGTCAGTGTGTGTGTGTGTGTGTGTGTGTGTGTGTGTGTGTGTGTGTGTGTGTGTGTGTGTGTGTGTGTGTGTGTGTGTGTGTGTGTGTGTGTGTGTGTGTGTGTGTGTGTGTGTGTGTGTGTGTGTTAGAGGGAGAGAGAAAATGATGAATGAGTGTTTATTTCAGGTGTGTCTCAGTACTCACTCTGTCCCACTTTGAGGATCACCTTCATACCCTGCGTGGCACACACTCCTCCCCTCATACTCTCCAGGCCCTGGCGCGTCCCATCTGACGTGGCTGGAGGGGGAACAACAGAACAACTTATCAGGACGACTGTCTAACACACACACACACACACACACACACACACACACACACACACACACACACACACACACACACACACACACACACACACACACACACACACACACACACACACACACACACACAAGCTCACACTCTCACTTTCACAACGCCTCCCATTCACACAGCCCGACCATTCTACCCAGCCAGTGGATGAACTCGCACACAGAAGCTGTGAAATGTCACAGTCCTACAAGATGTGAGGCTTTTAATAAGTCCTAATGTCTCATTTAGCGCCTAGCGACTGAGCTCTGTGGACTCAATGACTAACACACACTAATTAACTCCAATAAACTGCCCTGATATAGAAGTCCACAGTTTTGACTGGACAAACACGCTGGAAAAGAGCGAGATTAAGTATTATTATTATTATGAGGAGACAATGATTCTCTCATTGAGAATTCAGGATTCATTATATAAAAGAGAGAAAGAGAAATTGGCTTCGGTGTAATTAAACAATATCATGTTACAATTTAGCAGATGCTTTTATCCAAAGGGAAGCATAGTTTAACACATTTAGCATACCGGGTCCATGAGGGATTTGAACCCACAAACCACCATGCTCTCATCCATTCCATCTTAGCTATCAGAGCTAGGGATGCACGATATATCGGTGAGCGTATCGGAATCGGCCGATATTAGCTCAAAAAGGCCAACGTCGGCATCGGCCCGATGTCTAGTTCAACGCCGATGTGAAAAAACGATGTCAAAGCTGACGTGCGTACCTACACAACGTAGGCACGTGACGTAATGACGCCACGGAAAACACAGCGCTACACAGAACAAAATAAGAAAAATACTAAGTGCCAACGTCCAACAACTAAACAAGTTCCAGTCGAGCTCTCATTTGAGAGAGTAAGAACATTTCAGCGAGACAACTCAAAAAGGCGAAATCCATTAACGCCAAGATAACGGAATTCATTGCCCTTGACAATCAACCGCTCTCTGCCGTGGATGATGTTGGCTTTCGCAGACTGGTCGAGCACCGGTACACACTACCAAGTAGGCGCTATTTTTCAGATGTTGCACAGTATTGTTGTTGAAACATCCGTGAGCTACTTGCTACGGGCGTCACTGCTATTAGCTTCACGACTGACATTTGGACCAGCGATGTCAGCCCCATGAGCATGCTGAGTCTGACAGCACAGTGGGTCCACGAGGATTTCGTACTGAGGAAAGCCGTATTGCATGCTCAGGAATGTCCTGGTTCTCATACCGCTGCTGCCATTTCAATGGCATTTGAGAACATGTTTGAAAGTTGGAAACATGAACACACTCCTAGCTCCATTCGAACAACTGACTCGAGAAATAAGCTAACAAACTGCGTCTGCAGCAGACGTGATACCCCCTGTCATGGCATTGAAACGCCTGCTCAACAAAACTGCCGACACAGACCGTGGGGTTAAAACTTACAAAAGTCCTTGAGGCTGTGAACAAGCGATTCGGTGGCATTCTCTCTGAGCCTCTTCACTGTGTCGCCACCATGCTCGATGCTAGGTACAAGGCCCGCTACTTCGAAGCAGACAAGAAACGGGGCTTACGTGAAATGTTACAGACACAGCTGGACAAGATGGAAACGGACACAGTGACAGCGCGCACCGAGGAAGAGAGGCCACGGACAGACAGAGCTGAAACTTCACTGCTTGACATGTATGATGAAATCCTGGTTGAGAATGAAACGACTGAACAAATGAACAACGAAACAGCACAGCAAGTAAGTGAAAGAAATGTTTTGCTGGTAATGGGGACACGTAGATGCCAACAAAATGACTTTTTGGTCAGTGTGGTGTGGTGTGTGGTTTGTGTGTAACCTTTATTTAACTAGGCAAGTCAGTTAAGAACAAATTCTTATTCACAATGAGGGCCAACCCCGGCCAAACCCGGACGACGCTGGGCCAATTGTGCGCAGCCCTATGGGACTCCCAATCATGGCTGGATGTAATACAGCCTGGATTCGAACCAGGGACTGTAATGACGCCTCTTGCACTGAGATGCAGTGCCCTAGACCGCTGCGTCCATGTGTGTGTGTGTGTGTTAACTATTTAACTGTACTAGAATGTTTAAAAGGCTGTTTATACTACTCCCCATGTAGTCTAAAGGCTGAGGCTCATTGACTGAGAGGAGAGAGGGATGAGCTTCTACATCTGCATTGCTTGCTGTTTGGGGTTTTAGGCTGGGTTTCTGTACAGCACTTTGTGACATCCGCTAATGTAAAAAGGGCTTTATAAATACATTTGACTGAAATTTGATGGATGAGGAGAACGGATGAGTGCAATTTCTGAGAAATAGAGAAAACACTCTACCTCTCTCCTCCCTCTTTCAGTTCACGCCTCAAGACCTTTGCTTTCCCTCAAAAATACATCCCGCCCTCTTATTTTTCTCTCCCTTTGACTTGAGGCTACAGATTAAGGTGTTGGCGAGGAGAGAGGGAGCGGGGGAGAAAGAGAGAGAGGTGTGAAAGAAGAGCGCCTTAGTCATCTCACCTCTCCATCAGCCTGCCAGCCTGTTAGTGTCGGAAAGTGTGAAAGGAGGCGAGAGGAGAGACGGATCTGCAGAGGACAAGGACATTAATATGGAGGAATGGATGGAAAAACCAAGAGGAGAAAGGAGAGATGCTTGAGAGGAAGAAGAGGGAAGATGGAGGGAGGCAAAAAAGGACAGTGGTGGAAGTTAGAAAATAGGACTGAAAGTCTGGCAAAGGACAGAGTGAAAGAGAAGAAGAGAGAAGAAGAAGGACAGGGAGGCGAGAGAACACAAAAAGGAGGGAGGATAGAGACTGATCGTTTATGACAAGCTGTTGTTGACATGACTGAGACAGTAGACTATGAGAAGTGATGGAAAGAGCGAGAGAGAGAGAGAGAGAGGGGGGAGAGAGAGAGAGAGAGAGAGAGAGAGAGAGAGAGAGAGAGAGAGAGAGAGAGAGAGAGAGAGAGAGAGAGAGAGAGAACGAGACTACTTTAAGCTGTTGCCACTTATGGGAAAAAAGGTGGTAATGGAGAGAAAAGATAAAAGAAAAGAGAGGGATAATGCAAGTAGTTAGTCTTAACAACATAACTTTGGAACAGAGAGAAAGAGCAAGAAGAAAATAAGGAATGTGACGATGGGGTTGTGGGGGGGGGGAGTAGAGGAGTGGATAGAGAGTAACTTGGGATGAGCCGAGAGAGGAAAGACCGAAAACAGCGACAGGGGAGGGAGAGGGAATGAAAGGAGGGAGGGATGCGTAATTGAGACGATGATCAGCAGTGATAGGCGGGTGTAGAACAGTCGAGACGACGGGGGGGCAGGAGCGTCGCCTCGCCACCCTCTTCCTCCCACCAAACAAAGAAGGGAGCGAAAGACGGGGAAACGTAATTAATGAAATAACACCGCAGTCATCCTCAATCAGCCAACACAGTCTGCACCAGAGTAGGGCTTCAGACAAGTGTGTAGTGTGAGTGGGTGTGTGTGTGTGTACACTAACTGTCTGTGTGTGTGCAACCTGTCTCCCTGTGTGTATACAGTCCTTCTCCAACTAGACCAGACCAGCTACTGAAGTCAGTCTCCAGAGAGAACAGTAAAATACTGGCCTGGGTTGACCAGATACAGGCTGCGTCTCAAATGTGACCCTATTCCCTACATAGCGAATACACAGTCTGCACATGGAGCTGTAACCCACTAGGAGACTTGAAGGAGAAGCACGTTGTCAGATGGCAGATAGATTAAAGTAAAAGGGGATGAGAGAGACGAGGCGCGGAGCGAAAGAGCAGATTAAACGACACAACAACAAAAAAAGAAAACAAACAAACAAACCGAGGGAACAAAGACGAGGGATCGGAGCGAGAGCGAGCGTGTTGCCTGTATAGAAGTGTGTGTGTGTCTCTCGTCTCTCCCACGCTCGCCGCTGGTGTGTGTGATACCGTATCTGTGACGCACTCTTGTTGTCTAGAGTTATGAACATGATATCACACACACACACACACACACACACACACACACACACACACACACACACACACACACACACACACACACACACACACACACACACACACACACACACACACACAATAATGGAAATGTGAGTGGGTGTTTGGCCCCTGGGATACACATTGCTAACGTACGTTAACGCTGGAGCGATGGTGTGTGTGTGTGTGTGTGTGTGTGTGTGTGTGTGTGTGTGTGTGTGTGTGTGTGTGTGTGTGTGTGAATGTCGTGTTAGCTTCCGTCTGTACAAATAAACATGAAACGTTTGGCATCACAAACACCGGAGTTCTGCTCATAACTCCAGTCGGTTGGTCTCTAGACCACATTTCCAGAATACGACGTAACAAAGCCTGCCGCACAAGCGCTGATGATGACAAAAGCTGTGTGTGTGTGTGTGTGTGTGTGTGTGTGTGTGTGTGTGTGTGTGTGTGTGTGTGTGTGTGTGTGCGCGCACTGTGCATATTCTGACATGTTGTCCTGAGAATAATTCAATCCACATAACGACTTTACTATTAGTGAGTGCTGGACCTTTCTTTCTGAGACAGGAACTAAGTTGGTCAGTCAAAAGACCGGGGGGAGGGAATTTACCGTCGCATTCCTGTGCTAACTCTGAAGTCCTCCTTCTCCAGAGAGATATGGTATATCTACATGTCATCCAGATGATGAAGCTTTAACTGTATGTTCCCCTCCCTGGACACACACACACACACACCCTTGAGAGAGAGTTATGTTAGGGACTCACAGCGTCTCTCCCGGGCCAACTCCTTAAAATCTTGGATCATACTTCATATTTCCTGTAACTGTAGAACCCTTCATAACTCACATGGAACACTTTTAGAACCTTTGTATGACACATTAACGGAGCCATCACAATCCATTTACCTTTCCCCGACAGCTGAACACATTACGCTGTGTACTCAAACCAAAAATAGCTATTATACAATGCATGTATTTCAGCCCTGAAAAAGTATTATTTTGAGCCATAGCCTAAGCCAAAACCTTACTGCGTCACTCTTTCGTTATATGCATTCCACCTTGGCTTGAAAATTGAGGAATACACACTGACTACTAGTGCCAACATGGCCAGAGGTTTTCCTAAGCTGTTTTCAATGGAGAAGATTGAGAAAATGGGTTTTTCCACCATAAAAACCAAGGGAGATTGTTTACTGGGTTGAAGTACCAAAGTGTGTGTGTGTGTGTGTGTGTGTGTGTGTGTGTGTGTGTGTGTGTGTGTGTGTGTGTGTGTGTGTGTGTTTGAGTCGTAGGTAACTAAATGGATACCGACCAGTCTGCTGTTAGTACATCTAAGGACAAGACCTGTGTATGTTGCAGAAATGTTATTTTACACGAAATGTATACGTGTGAATGTGGAAACCTTACTGGCCGTTTAAATGTGGGTATAACATGACATAGTGTGTGAGTTGGAATGGGTCTCAGTCAGTGTACAAAATCATGGCCACATGCTAGAGCCTAATGTTGGACACACACACACACACACACACACACACACACACACACACACACACACACACACACACACACACACACACACACACACACACACACACACACACACACACACACACACACACACACACACACACACACTAGGGCCGGGACGCCACCAGTATCGCCTTACTCGTTAGTATCATAGGAAGGAAACAAAACAGCACTAATGTTGGAAACAAACATCGTCGTGTTGTTATCCAGAGTCATGTTTTATTTATATTCCAAGATATAGCACACAATATTTTACATATTGTAAATATATATATATATACATATTACATAATATTTTACACGTTTTTAAAGGAGGAAAGAGATTGGTCTGCTATGTGTTTCCATTTTTGCCATGGAGAAAATACTGAGATACTGGTATCGTCATAGCCCTAACACACACACACACACACACACACACACACACACACACACACACACACACACACACACACACACTCTACTATTACTCGACACACACACACACACACACACACACACACACACACACACACACACACACACACACACACACACACACACACACACACACACACACACACACTCTTTACTATTACTCGACACACACACACACACACCCACCACCGTGCTGGTGTGTCAGGGGGAATGATCTCAGTATCTCTGCTTGCCTTGCGTGTGGTTGACCACCCCTGTGCTCGATGACATTTTAATTCTCAGCAGTTATTCACTTTCCATCTATCGGACTCGCTTACCATCACCCCTCCTCCCCCCTAACCTCTCCCCCCGTGTCTCCCCCCTCTCTCTGTGCTAGGGGGTGGGAAGCGTGGAAACACACACACATACTTAGTAGAGGCCCCAGCTCTACTGAGGATGACTGATGTCAGGCATGCACCTGATCTTTGCCATGTACGTACGTACGTACACACACACACACACACACACACACACACACACACACACACACACACACACACACACGCACACACGCACACCTTCAAACTGCATTGTAGCCACGCCTACCTCCATTCTTCTAAAGCACTGTCTGATTGGAAGTGGCAGATGTTCTGTGAGTCTACAGCAGTGATGTGTCTATCATGCATTATATTGGCTGTCAGTGGAGAGAGATAGAGGGGAAATTGCTATTGTAATGCGAATCCTAATTATATTGTAACCCTGCATTCAAACAGACTGCTTTTATACACAGAATATAGAGTTGAGCATGCCAGTTCTTTATTTTGTTTGACAGTGGAGTGTCAATTGGAAAGGTTCTGCGGATAATGTGTTGGATGTTATGCAATGCCTGGCTGAATGAGCCAGGTGTGTGTGTGTCTGTGTGTCTGTGTGTGTGTGTGTGTGTGTGTGTGTCAGCGTGCATGCATACGTGTGTATCTGATGTGTGTGTGTGTGTGATATGTAATCCTGGTTGCTGCGTCGGTTATTCATCTTTAACCTCTATAACAGTAATACTGTTCGACATCACAGTCAGACATCCCAGTCAGACACCCCAGTCAGACAGAGATGGCGAGAGAGAGAGAGAGAGAGTTGAAGAGATAGAGAGCGAGCAAGAGAGCGAGACCAAAAGAAAGAGACAAACAGACAGAAAAAAAGAGGCAAAAAGACAGGCAGAGAAAGAAATAAAGAAAGCAACAAGTAGACAGGGAGAGGAGGAGAGGGGGAGAGGGGACAAAAAAGGACTATGAGCCAACATGAGCAATAAGAGCTGAGAGGATTGAGGAGAGACAACACTTACGTAACATTGAGGCAAAATGACGGTAAAGCAGCGGCGGAGATACAGGACGGCTGAGAGAGACACCGGCTACTGTCTGAACTGGGTCAGAGTCCTCGTCTGAGGGCATCAAGTGCATTTGAGAGGGGTTGTGTGTGTGTGTGTGTGTGTGTGTGTGTGTGTGTGTGTGTGTGTGTGTGTGTGTGTGTGTGTGTGTGTGTGTGCGCACGAGTGTGAGTCCAAGTATATGTCCATAAGACTCTCAACAGTGCTAATGAGCCAGTGCATGTGACTAAAATATCTTGGCGATGAATAAAATCATTGAAAGTCAATGTGTGTGTATTTCTATGCTCGAGATACATCGCCCTGACAGTGGGTTTGAATAGACAGGCCCCTTCAATGTCCTTCAATCCCCATAACACCTCAATAGCTTTGAGGGAAGCATAGAAATGGATTGAATAGAAGAGAAGCGGCTCATGGTCTTATCAGCTCGGTATTGAACACATACATTCTTGGCAGGAAGTGTGTAATGTCGTGATGAGGAACAGCTTGGGGTAGCACTTCAATGTACCCTTTAGAGTCTAGCTGCCATAGAATGACGCTCAATAGCGGATATGGGGTTTTCATATTGAAAAGCTAATGCGGGATGGTTGAGTACAGCTGATGTGTATTGGGCTGTGTGTGTATGGTGCTTGTATGGTGTATGTGTGTTCTCGTGCGCCTGTGTGAAACATATCTCTGAGTATCTCAAAGTCTGGAAGAACGTGTCTGCCTGCAAGTGTGTCTGGGAGTGTGTGTGTCCGTTATAGAATGGAGGCCTGCAGAAATGGGTCAATGCCGGCCTCTCTCCTCCCTCTGTCTCTCTCCGTCTTTCTTTCCTCTGCTCTTTGCTCATGCAGCCGTAAAGCTGTGTTTTTTTAAGCCTCTCTGTATTCCCATGTCTCTCCCAGATATAGACTAAAACACCTCTCCCTGTCCACTCCCCCGGCAGCACAGCAAGGATATGGGTTTAACGAGCCGACCATCTCGCGAGCTCTCGCACCGCTGTCACCACACTTCTCTCCCTCTCTCTCTGTCCATTTCTCTCTCGCTCTCTCTATCTGTCTCTCCATATCTCCCTCTCTCTCTCGCTCTTTCTCCATCTCCATCTCTCTCCATTTCTCTCTCGCTCTCTCCATCTGTCTCTCCATATCTCCCTCTCTCTCTCGCTCTCTCTCCATCTCCCTCTCTATCCATCTCTCTCTCGCTCCCTCTATCTCTTTCCATATCTCCCTCTCTCTCTCTCCATCTCTCTCCATATCTGTCTCTCCATATCTCCCTCTCTCTCTCGCTCTTTCTCCATCTCCATCTCTCTCCATTTCTTTCTCACTCCCTCTATCTGTCTCTCCATATCTCCCTCTCTCTCCATCTCCCTCTCTATTTATCTCTCTCTCGCTCCCTCTGTCTTTCCATATCTCCCTCTATCTCTCTCGCTCTCCTCATCTCTCTCTCTCCCCCCATCTCTCTCCACATGTGTCTCTGTCCCCGTCTCGGTCTCGACTTAGCCTAGCCATGATGGTCTGGGCTCAGAGGGCCAGTGTGTGTGTGTGCGTATAGGAGTCCATGTCCGACTGGACACACACAAACAGGCAGTGATGTTGGGGGCCTCTCCAGTGATGACACATGGACAGACAGACAGACAGTTGATGTAACAGGGGGTACTGGTAACAGGATATATACATGGTATAGTGGTTAAGTGTAGGAGCTGGGGGTCTCTCTGTCTCTCTCTCTCTCTCCACTGAGTCGTGTCTCAACCAGGGTTGCACATTTTGGGGAATATTCAGAGGTAGAAACTTTCCGTGGAAATTAACGGGAATATATGAGAATTAACGGGAATATATGTGAATTAACGGAAATATATGCAAATTAATATTAATACCATTTAAATGTAGATGTTTTTTTGCATTTGATATATTTACCATATCATATGCAGACAGAAACATATGCCTTTTACCTTATCATAAGTAGACATAATTGCAAATGATTAAATCCTTCCAATGGAAGTAACGAATTGAACTTCAATTAAATGAGTTGACTCTCCACATGGGATGATTTCACTGAAAAACAAAAGAAAGGGATTGTTGAATGATCCCCAATGATCCATTGCATCTCCCAAAAACATTTTCAACATACATCTGTAAAATGATAGTCTAGAAACTAATGCTTTGGTTGTCTTCCTCTCAGGCTTCCATGTCTTCTCCCTGGGCCTCCTCAATGTCCCCCTCTTGAACATCAGACTCTGAGGCCTCATCTTCACTGTCACTTTCCAACCTAGTTGAGGATGGCTCGTTGTCAGGCAGAAAAAAGCCTCAAATTTACCCGGATGGCCACCAATTTTTCAACCCTTGTATTGGTCAGCCTGTCGCATGCTTTGGTGTGTGTGTTCCTAAACAAGGACCAGTTGCGCTCTGAGGCGGCTGATGTTGGTGGGATTTGGAGGATGATGGAGGCAACAGGGGAAAGAGCCTCAGATCCACAAAGTCCCTTCCACCAGGTGGCTGATGAGATATGTTGGCACGACTGCCATATTGCATCTCCATCCCAAAGCCCTTGCTTGGAAGTGTACTTCGCCAGACTGCCAAGAACCTTGCCCTCATCCAGGCCAAGGTGGCGAGACACGGTAGTGATGACACCATAGGCCTGGTTGATTTCTGCACCAGACAGGATGCTCTTACCAGCATACTTGGGGTCCAACATGTACGCTGCGGTGTGTATGGGCTTCAGGCAGAAGTCTTCACGCTTTTTGATGCATTTCAGAACTGCAGTTTCCTCTGCTTGGAGCAACAGTGACGTGGGCAGGGCAGTACGGATTTCTTCTCTTACATCTGCAAGCAGAGTCTGAACATCAGACAGGATGGCATTGTCTCCCTCAATCCGTGCAATGGCTACTGCTATAGGTTTCAGGAGTTTCAGGCTGCTTACCACTCTCTCCCAAAATACATCATCCAGGAAGATCCTCTTGATAGGGCTGTCCATATCGGCAGACTGTGATATGGCCATTTCTTGGAGAGACTCCTTCCCCTCCAGGAGACTGTCAAACATGATGACAACACCACCCCAATGGGTGTTGCTGGGCAGCTTCAATGTGGTGCTCTTATTCTTCTCACTTTGCTTGGTGAGATAGATTGCTGCTATAACTTGATGACCCTTCACATACCTAACCATTTCCCTGGCTCTCTTGTAGAGTGTATCCATTGTTTTCAGTGCCATGATGTCCTTGAGGAGCAGATTCATGCATGCAATGCATGCAATGCATGAGCAGCACAGTCAATGGGTGTGATGTGAGGGTAGGACTCCTCCACTTTTGACCAAGCAGCCTTCATGTTCGCAGCATTGTCTGTCACCAGTGCAAACACCTTCTGTGGTCCAAGGTCATTGATGACTGCCTTCAGCTCATCTGCAATGTAGAGACCAGTGTGTCTGTTGTCCCTTGTGTCTGTGCTCTTGTAGAATACTGGTTGAGGGGCGGAGATGATGTAGTTAATTATTCCTTGCCCACAAACGTTCGACAACCAATCAGAGATGATTGCAATACAGTCTGCTTTCTCTATGATTTGCTTGACCTTCACTTGAACTCTGTTGAACTCAGCATCCAGCAAATGAGTAGATAAAGCATGTCTGGTTGGAGGGGTGTATGCTGGGCGAAGAACATTCAGAAATCTCCTCTAATACACGTTGCCTGTGCGCATCAGACGTGAACTAGTTGCATACACAGCTCAAGCAAGACAGTCATCAGCATTTCCCTGACTACGTTCCTCCATTGAGTCAAAAAAACTTCTGATTCCAGGAGGACTATGAGCTGTTGCTATTGATAAGGTGTTTGATTAATAATTTTCACCTCGAATAGAAGTAGAGGGACTTTTGTCAGAGGTTGCTTGTTGTGAGCGCTGAGGGAACTTTATGCACTTGGCCAGATGATTGTGCATCTTTGTTGCATTCTTCATATATGATTTAGCACAGTATTTGCAAATGTACACAGCTTTTCCTTCTACATTAGCTGCAGTGAAATGTCTCCACACATCAGATAGTGCCCGTGGCATTTTCCTGTAAAGATTAGGAAAAAATAAGTTTAAAAAAACAAATACAATTCCATGTACAGATAAATAAGTTAAGCAGTTAGATTAAACAACTCCTTCGTAAGATAAATGTTTTAAATGAAACGCGTATGGAAACAGGTGAAACACTCAGTTAGCAGGCTCAAGAAAGCTAAAACCCACATGGTAACAAAAACTAACTAGCAAAATTGTTAACAAGTTAGAAAGGATTTAAACACACTTTGCTGTAGGCTACTATTTACTAGTTAACAAAAAATTATGTTATATAAAATATATTCACCCCACCCAGTATTGTAATCAAAACTTACCAGAAAGCATTTAGTCCTTGGCTCAGACAGTGTAGTAGTGTGGGCTCAATAGTATCTCATTAGTGTGCAAGATCTTGAGAATCAGCTGTACATGTGATGGAAGAATGCACTGTGCATGCAGAGGGTTGCAATTCCATTGAATTGGGGATAGTTTAACCAAAATATGCCACAAGACCTAGAATTGCCTTTTGTGTATCCCACAAAAAAAAGGTTCACTGTTATAAACAAACTTTTTTCATGAATTTAAGCAAAATTCCCAAAGTTCTCGTGCTTAACTTCCCACGGAAAATTCGCAGAAAAATTCCGGAAATTTTCCGACCCTTTGCAACCCTAGTCTTAACCCTCCCATTAGCACTGAGTTTATCATGTGGATGTTTTTAGGCCCAGGGTCTCCGCCCCTACCCTGCAGGCTACCTGTGTGTGCGTTAGTTACTAACGCACACACACACTTTAATAGAGGCATACACACACACAAAGACAACTCTAAAAAAGCCATTCACACATGGACACATTCAAGTAGCTTAAAGAGGAAAATAACTATTTAGGATTCTGCTCAATACTTGGATTTCACTGTAAAATCAACTTCTTTTTTTTTTTTTTATCTCTGTCTCCCTCCATTTCTCTCCCTCCCACTTTCTCTCTCTCTCTCTCTCTCTCTCTCTCTCTCTCTCTCTCTCTCTCTCTCTCTGTCTTTCATTCTCTTTGGCTATGTCCTAAATGGCACCCTATTCCCTATATAGCGCACTATGTGCCCTGGTCAAAAGTAGTGCACTATAAAGGGAAGGGGATGCCATTTGGGATGCAGACTTTGTATCCCCAGTTTCAGTTTTCTTTGGACCTATCTGTCCTCCTCTAAGGCAGAACCACATTGTCTGTCATTGTCTGTCAGTGTCTGATTACAATGCGTGCAGCAACCACATTCTGCCACAAATAAACTCAAAAGCTGTCTCTGTGTGTGTGTGTGTGTGTGTGTGTGTGTGTGTGTGTGTGTGTGTGTGTGTGTGTGTGTGTGTGTGTGTGTGTGTGTGTGTGTGTGTGTGTGTGTGTGTGTTCAAACCAGAGGAAATAACACTATGTTGTGCTCAGCTGGACAGCTCAGTGGGACGTCACCGTCGAATCAGAAACAGCCACATCAAACATCAAAACAGTCCGACACGACGTCAGAGCAACGTTAAAAGAACATAACGACCACGCTAGGGTTGGAACGTTGAAGGAATGCTGTACGACAACGGTCTGTCAGTTGATCCTCTGTGAAGCTGTTTTAACTTGTACTTTCATGGTGAGATGAGAGGGAGGCAGGGAGGGTTGATGGGAGGAACGGGAGGAGGGAGGGAGGTGGAGAAGTTGTTGGAGGGGATGACGAAAGTCTGAAAGGGAAAAGGGAAGGCGGGATGGAGGGAAGGAGGGATGCAAAAGAGGGAAGTGGGTCAACAGTCTGATGGGAAGAACGAGAGAGAGAGAGAGAGGGAGAGAGAGAGAGAGAGAGAGAGAGAGAGAGAGAGAGCAGAGACGGAGCAGAAACAAGACTAGAACCATAGGAGGGATGGGATCTGTTAGAGGAACTCTTAAAAGGCGTCACATTAATGCCAAATGTCAGACACACAACTTTACTGTAGAGGAGTTTAACACTGCTAAAGCTGCAGACACACACACACACACACACACACACACACACACACACACACACACACACACACACACACACACACACACACACACACACACACACACACACACACACACACACACATCACTAACTTAAACCATTTTTCCCTGTGAAACTGAGTTGAGGGAAACAGAGAGAGAAGGAGAGAGAGAGAGAGAACGAGAGGGAGAAAGAGAGAGGGCGTCCAACTTGCTCTGAACAGAGTAGTACATCTTAAAAGACTGTAATTACACAGAACTGTCACGTTAATTAAGGCTTTTAATGAAGTAAATGAGCGCTCACTAAGAACAAAAAACACCAGCCACGGGGCGTGTCTTAGTCAGAGAGACGGTGTGTGCGTACGTGCGTGTTTTGTGTGTGTGTGTGTGTGCGTGTGCTATGTGTGTGCATGTGAGAGATTGCTTGTGTGAGTCGACATTCTGTGTGTGTGTGTGTGTCTGCACGTGAGCAGTCTAAATAGTTCTTGGAAAACCATCCTCTCGCACGCCCCCCCGCCCCAATTGGGCCCCTTCACCCTCCTGTATATAAACACCAGCACACACAGCATTGCTGGTCATCTAAACATTCCCACCCCTGTCCTCATGATACTCTTCTGTACTGTAGTTACAACTCCTATTCAGGCTCTGCTCTCCATTAGACTATATGCCTACACATCTGGCCCTCGTCTTAGAAAGTACATCAACCAAGCCTGAATAGTACTATTAAATATTATACAGCCCTACTGGCTATATACAATGCATTCGGAAATGATTCAGACCCCTTGACTTTTTCCACATTTTGTTACGTTACAGCCTTATTCTAAAATTGATTAAATATGTTTTTTCCCCTCATCAATCCATACACAATACCCCATGAAGACAAAGCAAAAACAGGTTTTTAGACATTTTTGTAAATGTATAAATAGAAAAAAAATGAAATACCTTATTTACATAAGTATTCAGACCCTTTGATATAAGACTCGAAATTGAGCTCAGGTGCATCCTGTTTCCATTGATCATCCTTGAGATGTTTGTACAACTTGAATGGAGTCCACCTGTGGCATATTCAATTGATTGGACATGATTTGGAAAGGCACACAACTGTCTATATAAGGTCCCATAGTTGACAGTGCATGTCAGAGCAAAAACCAAGCCATGAGGTTGAAGGAATTGTCCGTAGAGCTCCGAGACAGGATTGTGTCGAGGCACAGATCTGGGAAAGGTTACCAAAAACTTTCTGCAGCATTGAAGGTCCCCAAGAACACAATGGCCTCCATCATTCTTAAATAGAAGAAGTTTGGAACCACCGAGACTCTTCCTAGACTGAGCAATCGGGGGGAAAGGGCCTTGGTCAGGGAGGTGACCAAGAACGTGATGGTCACTCTAACAGAGCTTCTTCTGCAGCTGAGAGATGAGATGAGAGAACCTTCCAGAAGGACAACCATCTCTGCAGCACTCCACCAATCAGGCCTTTATGGTAGAGTGGCCAGACGGAATCCATTCCTCAGTAAAAGGCACATGACAGCCCACTTGGAGTTCGCCAAAAGGCACCTAAAGACTCTCAGACCATGAGAAACAAGATTATCTGGTCTGATTGAACTCTTTGGCCTGAATGCCAAGCGTCATGTCTGGAGGAAACCTGGCACCATCCCTACGGTGAAGCATGGTGGTGGCAGCATCAAGCTGTGGGGATGTTGTTCTGGGAGACCAGTCAGAATCGAGGGAAAGATGTACAGAGCAAAGTACAGAGAGATCCTTGATGAAAACCTGCTCCAGAGCGCTCAGGACATCAGACTCGGCCGAAGGTTCACCTTCCAACAGGACAACGACCCTAAGCACACAGCCAAGAAAACACAGGAGTGGCTTCGGGACAAGTCTCTGAATGTCCTTTAGTGGCCCAGCCAGAGCCCGGACTTGAACCCGAACGAACATCTCTGGAGACACCTGAAAATAGCTGTGCAGCAACACTCCCCATCCAACTTCACAGAGCTTGAGAGGATCTGCAGAGAAGAATGGGAGAAACTCCCCAAATACAGGTGTGCCAAGCTTGTAGCATCAAACCCAAGAAGACTTGAGGCTGTAATTGCTGCCAAAGGTGCTTCAACAAAGTACTGAGTAAAGGGTCTGAATACTTATGTAAATGTGTTATTTAATTTTATATTTTGAAAAACCTGTTTTTGCTTTGTCATTATAGGGCATTGTGTTTAGATTAATGAGGGGGAGGGGGGGACAATTTAATCAATTTTAGAATAAGGCTGTAAAAAAGTCAAGGGATCTGAATTCTTTCCCGAATGCACTGTAGACCGAGGTAAATGGCTTGGGAGAAATGTGTGTGTGTGAGAGATGTTTGAGATGTTTGAGACGCTGGCTGTGCATTGAGATGTATTCTAGTCCACTGTTGTTGTATGTTCCACACATCTTCCTCCCTCCATCAACCTCGTTTCCCAAAGAGGAAAGAGAGAAGACATGAGAGAGAAAAGTACAATAATAGATCTTGACATCTGTGCCTGTATACTGGTCCAGAGAGAGACAAAGAGACAGAGAGAGAGAGACAGACAGAGAGAGAGACAGAGAGATACAGAGAGACATAGACAGACAGAGAGAGAGATACAGAGAGAGACAGACAGACAGACAGATAGAGGGACACCGAGACACACCGAGACACACAGAGAGAGAGAGAGAGAGAGAGAGACAGAGAGAGAGAGAGAGACAGACAGACAGACAGACAGACAGACAGACAGACAGACAGACAGACAGACAGACAGACAGACAGACAGAGACAGACAGACAGACAGACAGACAGACAGACAGACAGACGGAGGGACACAGAGACACAGAGAGAGAGAGAGAGAGAGAGAGAGAGAGAGAGAGAGAGAGAGAGAGCGAAAGTGCGAGAGAGAGAGAGAGAGAGAGAGAGAGAGAGAGAGAGAGAGGACAGCAGAAGGCGAGTGGTGATCTAGATAAAGAGTGAAAAGAAGAAAGAGAGATGACAGATATGTTTGTTTAGCTTCTTCTTGATTAAGGCGGCTTGGTGATCGATGTGTGTTTAGCTGCGTTTTGTCTGACTGTGTGTGTGTGTGTCTGTGTGTGTGTGTGTGTGTGTATGCGTGTGTCTGATTGTGTGTGTATTTTGCGCTGTGTCTACTCTGTGTGTTTTTACTGTGCCCCTCTGGCCTCATTTGCTTTTGAAGTAAAATAACCCAGGGATGTTTGGTACAAGTGGGACTGGAAAAACCCGTGGATGGGATAGAAAAAGGAAGGGAGAGAGAAAATGAGCAAAAGAGAGCTGTAGAGGTGGAGAGAGAGAGAGGGAGGGGGAGGGGGGTAGAGAGAGAGCGTGAGACAGACAGAGAGAAAGGTTGGTAAAAGTTTGATCAGGGTTAAGTCTCTGTGTGGTCTGTAGTGTGTGGCTGAGGGGAATAGGCAGGTCTCGGATGACAGCAGATATAACATCTTTCTCTCGCTTTGTCTTTATTTCTGTTTCCTGTTGTAAATGGAGCTTTCACACGCGGCATTGAACAGCCGTACGTCTTTAAGTAAACACTGCCTGGAAGAACCCCGACTGAAGATGAAAATACACAGATAGCGCGGAGCTTTTACAACACGTTTTGCTACTATTGCTAACATGTTGCTAATATTACCAAGGCGGAACTACTACTACTACTAATAGATCTACTATTGGGGTCAAAACAACATATTCAACAGTTAAAAGTCCCATGTGTCCCATCCACATCTTCAATATTGTGATACCTTCACTCGGAAGCTGTAACTGACAAAAAAGCAATGGGGGGAATTAAATTAGCATCAATTAGTGTAGTTTGCAAAATAAAAACTCGCACGCCTTTCTTTCTCTCTCGTCACATACCAATCACACACACCAAGACAAACACACACACCAAGACAAACACACACACCAAGACAAACACACACACACACACACACACACACACACACACACACACACACACACACACACACACACACACACACACACACACACACACACACACACACACACACACACACACACACACACACACACACACACACACACACACACACAGCCCCCTGCCCCATTGTGTGCTGGGTCTTTGTTGGGAGTGTGTAGGTCCAGGGATTAACGCAGATCTGGAACCATGAATAGGACCAGGCGGTGTTTGTGTGTGTGTGAATAGAACTGGTCTGGGGCTTGGCTCCTGCTGAATTAATTACACTAATTAGCTCCCTAATTGCATACATTAAAACTCTGGTTAGAGGGTCTGGGGCCGGGGAAGAGAGTCGGGCAGGGGGAGAGAGTAGGAGAGAATTGGGCCGGAAGAGAGAGTCGGGCAGGGGGAGAGAGTAGGAGAGAATAGGGCCGGAGGAGAGAGTAGAGCCGGGGGAGAGAGTAGGAGAGAATAGGGCCGGAGGAGAGAGTAGAGCCGGGGGAGAGAGTAGGGCCGGGGGAGAAAGTAGGGCCGGGAGGAGAGAGTAGGGCCGGGGGGAGAGAGTAGGGCCGGGGGGAGAGAGTAGGGCCGGGAAAAGAGAGTAGGGCCGGGAGGAGAGAGTAGGAGAGAGTAGGGCCGGGAGGACAGAGTAGGGCCGGGAAGAGAGAGTAGGGCCGGGAGGACAGAGTAGGGCCGGGAAGAGAGAGTAGGGCCAGGGGGAGAGAGTAGGGCCTGGAGGAGAGAATAGGGTCGGAGGAGAGAGTAGGGCCGGGAGGAGAGAGTAGGGCCTGGAGGAGAGAGTAGGGCCGGAGGGAGAGAGTAGGGCCCAGGATCATTCACACACAAATTAAAGCAGAAACACTTAAAATGTGATTGATTATACTGTGTGTGTGTGTGTGTGTGTGTGTGTGTGTGTGTGTGTGTGTGTGTGTGTGTGTGTGTGTGTGTGTGTGTGTGTGTGGAGAACAGACAGAATTGAATAGGACTGGTATTGAATAGGAATGGTTAATGTACTAAAGCTTATTTTCCTTAATCCTCGCTTTAGACATTGGGTTCTGAAGCATAGATGAGAATTTAACGACAACCTGCGAGCAGCGGATTCAGGAAAACAACGGCAAAGAATTTATACACAAACCCCAAAAGTATGTGGACACCCCTTCAAATTAGTGGATTAGGCTATTTCAGCCACACCCGTTGCTGACAGGTGCATAAAATCAACCACACAGCCATGCAATCTCCATAGCCAAACATTGGCAGTAGAATGGCCCGTACCGAAGAGCTCAATGACTTTCAAAGTGGCACCGTTGAAAGTCAGTTCGTCAAATTTCTGCCCTTCTAAAGCTGCCCTGGTCAACTGCAATTGCGGTTATTGTGAAGTGGAAATGTCTAGGAGCAACAACGACTCAGCCACGAAGTGGTAGGCCACACAAGCTCACAGAGTGGGACCGCCGAGTGCTGAAGTGCGTAGCGGGAGTTTCATGAAATGGGTTTCCATGGACGAGCAGCCACACACAAGCCTAAGATCACCATGCACATGATAGGTCTGTATCACCAAGCGTCGGTTGGAGTGGTGTAAGCCTCGCCGCCATTGGACTCTGGAGCAGTGGAATCGTGTTTTCTGGAGTGATGAATCACGCTTCGCCATCTGGCAGTTCGATGGACGAATATGGGTTTGGCGGATGCCAGGAGAACGCTACCTGCCCACAATGCATAGTGCCAACTGTAAAGTTTAGTAGAGGAATAATGGTCTGGGGCTGTTTTTCATGGTTCTGGCTAGGCCCCTTCGTTTCAGTGAAGGGAAATCTTGACATTCTAGATGATTCTGTGCTTCCAAGTTTGTGGCAACAGTTTGGGGAAGGCCCTTTCCCTGTTTCAGCATGACAATGCCTCCTTGCACAAAGTGAGGTCCAAACAGAAATGGTTTGTCAAGATCGGTGTGGAGGAGCTTGACTGGCCTGCACAGAGCCCTGACCTCAACCCCATCAAACACCTTTGGGATGAATTGGAACGCCGACTGCCAATCAGGACGAATCGCCCAACATAATACTAATACTCTGGCTGGCTGAATGGAAGCAAGTACGCGCAGCAATGTTCCAACATCTAGCGGAAAGCCGTCCCAGAAGAGTGGAGGCTGTTATAGCAGCAAAGGGGGGACCAACTCCATATTAATGCCCATGATTTTGGAATGAGATGTTCGACGAGCAGGTGTCCACATACTTTTTCGTTTATGATGCCCAAAAAACAGACCTTTGAAAGAAAGGGAGTTAGAGGGAGGAAAGAGAGGAGGGAGGGATGGAGGGAGTGGGGAGTGAAAGGGGGTATGGGGACAGGCTGTAAAAATAGCTTCTTGTGTTTGTGAAAATGTACCAAAAATACCTATAAAATGGATAGTTAGTGACACCACAACAGATGGGCTCATATTTATACAGTGTCATCTATAAACAGTTCCCTCCTGTCCAAACAATATTAATCAAAAACAGATCCTAGATCAGCACTCCTTTATGAATACAAGCCCAGAACAACTAGACACTGTTGACAGCTAAGTCTTCAATAGGGAAGTGGACACAGTGATAATGATGGGGTTTATGGACTTTTGGACGAATTAAAGCCGTTTAAAATGGCCATTAAAGGGTTTAGTAGTGACTGTTTTTCATTCCTGTAACGTCTTTCAATGGACCTTCTCTTTATAATCAGTCTGTCGTCCACCACTTCTCTTCTTCCCATCTGTCTGTTATGACATTCTGCCACATTGCCCATCCCGGTTTCTCTCCTTCTCTCTTTATTCCTTCTATCATCCTCTCTTGTTCTATGCCTCTCCGTCTCACTCCCTCTCTCATGCTCCCTCCTCATCTCCGTCACCTTCTATTTCTCCCGGCGAACAGCTGGAGGAGTGATGCTCCAATCCCCCTGGAACACTGTAATCTCTCTCCTCATTCACACAGCATACATCTTACACTGCCTGTCTGTTTAAAGACAAGCTTACCCCAAAACCCACACTGTGCGTTTGTGTGTGTTAGAAAGAAGACTGATTGCTGGTTCATAGTGTTTCTGCTGTGTGTAGCTTCGTGCGGTGTTGTGGAGTGTCCGCTGTGTGTGAATGTGTTCATTATGTCATTACGGGTCGTGTTTGCCTGAACCTGCTCCACTAAATCAAAGCCATGTTAGCGTGCTAATGCATTAGCAGCCCTGCCAGAAGGCCCAGAGGTCAATGGAGAGGTACGCTACGGGATAACCCCCCCCGATTCCTGGGATACGCATCCCTCCACAAGTGGTTCCTAGGCAGAAGGCTGGACAATGTTGGCTTTGTCTGCACTGCGGCGGGAGTATAAAAGAAGAAGTGGCGAGGGACGCAAACAGTGTGTGTGTGAGAGACAGTGTGGGGAGGTTAAACAATGTTAACCAGTCCCAATCCAATTAAGGAGAACACACACACACACACGTACACACACACACGTCTTCGCACACAGTGACAAACAGAGCGGCACACACACACAGCGCCAAAAAACACACACACACACACACACACACACACACACGCACACGCACACGCACACACACACACACACACACACACTATCTCACAGACAGCAGTGCTGCTTTGACTGCTGACCTAAATCGAGAAGACCTGTCACTCTCTTTTATTCATGCTCACCACATCTCTCTCTCTCTCCTTCTCGCTCTCCCTCCCTCTGTTCATGTCTCGCCGCTCTCGCAACACAATTCTGTAACAAACCCAATGTTCTTCCTCTTCCCCAAAATACTGGAACACTCCTCCTTTCATTCCCCCCCGACATCACTCCCTTTTCCGTTTTCACTCCAAATGGTTTCGTCTCGCTAATGGAGGGTACCCAAGTATTCGTGCTGGTATTTGTTGAATGTTCAACAACGGATTGGCCAAAAGTATTATTGTGATTGGTCGAGACGTGTTCTAAGCCATTCTAAAAAACCTGTTTAGCACGGGGAAGCCTATGACACAAAAATGGGCATCTTGTTTTCTGTTCCATCTGACAAATCCCTGATCATTCCAGTGTCCCATCAGCTCAGCCAGCCAATTCATTAACTTGATCTCCACTGTAAAAAGCATTATTTCCCCTTGCCTATAGACTAACATTTGTTTTGCAACAATGGGGGGTTGTACTAGAGGTCGACCAATTCATCGGAATGGCAGATTAATTAGGGCTGATTTCAAGTTTTCATAACAATCGGTAATCTGCATTTTTGGACACCGATTGTGGCCGATTACATTGCACTCCACGAGGAGACTGCGTGGCAGGCTGACTACCTGTTATGCGAGTGCAGCAAGGAGCCAAGGTAAGGTGCTAGCTAGCATTAAACTTATCTTTTAAAAAACAATCAATCTTAACATAATCACTAGTTAACTACACATGGTTGATGATATTACTAGTTTATCTAGCTTGTCCTGCATTGCATATAATCGATGAAGTGCCTGTTAATTTATCATCGAATCACAGCCTACTTCGCCAAACGGGTGATGATTTAACAAGCGCATTCGTGAAAAAAGCACTGTCGTTGCACCAATGTGTACCTAACCATAAACATCAATGTCTTTCTTAAAATCAATACACAAGCATATACTTTTAAACCTGCATATTTAGTTAATATTGCCTGTTAACATGAATTTATTTTAACTAGGGAAATTGTGTCACTTCTCTTGCGTTCAGTGCAAGCAGAGTCAGGGTATATGCAGCAGTTTGGGCCGCCTGGCTCGTTGCGAACTGTGTGAAGACCATTTCTTCCTAACAAAGGCCGTAATTAATTTGCCAGAATTTGCCAGAATTATGACATAACATTGAAGGTTGTGCAATGTAACAGAAATATTTAGACTTAGGGATGCCACCTGAAAGAATAAACGTTTTGTTTTCGAAATGATAGTTTCCGGATTTGACCTAAGGCTCTTATTTCTGTGTGTAATTATATTATAATTAAATCTATGATTTGATATTTGATAGAGCAGTCTGACTGAGTGGTGGTAGGCAGCAGCAGGCTGGTAAGCATTCATTGTCACACCTTGACCTTAGGGAGCCTTTTTATTTCTCTCTTTGGTTAGGTCAGGTTGTGATTTGGGTGGGCATTCTAGTTTTCTATTTCTTTGTTGGCTGGGTATGGTTCCCAATCAGAGGCAGCTGTCTATCGTTGTCTCTGATTGGGAATCATACTTAGGCAGCCTTTTTCCCACCTGTGTTTGTGGGTAATTATTTATTTTCTGTGAGTGTTTGTGTGCGTCACGTTCTGATGCTGTTGACCTGTTTTTTGTGTGAAAGGTTTCACTTCGATTAAAGATGTGGAATTACATGCACGCTGCGCCTTGGCTCATTTATGATAGGGAGTTTGAAGACAGCGAACGTGACATTCATTCAAACAGCACTTTCCTACATTTGCCAGCAGCTCTTCGCTGTGCTTCAAGCATTGCGCTGTTTATGACTTCAAGTCTATCAACTCCCGAGATTAGGCTGGCAATAATATAGTGCCTATAAGAACATCCAATAGTCAAAGGATGTATGAAATACAAATGGCATAGAGAGAAATATTCCTATAATAACTACAACCTAAAACTTCTTAGCTGGGAATATTGAAGACTCATGTTAAAAGGAACCACCAGCTTTCATATGTTCTCATGTTCTGAGCAAGGAACTTAAACGTTAGCTTTTTTACATGGCACATATTGCACTTTTACTTTCTTCTCCAACACTTTGTTTTTGCATTATTTAAACTAAATCGAACATGTTTCATTATTTATTTGAGACTAAATAGATTGTCATGACGTGTGTGTAGGTGGCAGGGAAGTCAGGCGCAGGAGAATCAAACTTGGTATAATGGAGTAGTTAAATAACTTAAAACAAAAACTCCAAAACTGAAGTCCATAATAAAAATAAACGTGGGTACAAGAACCAGTCGCACACCAATCCATAAAACACGAGCATAACAATAAACAATCTCTGACAAGCACATGAGGGGAAACAGAGGGTTAAATACACAACATATAATGAATGGGATTGGAATCAGGTGTGTAGGAAGACAAGACAAAACCAATGGAAAATGAAACATAGATTAATGATAGCTAGAAGACCGGTGACGTCGACCGCCGAGCACTGCCCGAACAAGGAGAGGCATCGACTTCGGTAGAAGTCGTGACATAGACATTTATTGATGTATTACATTTATTGATGTGACATTTATTGATGTACTATATTAAGTTAAAATAAAAGTGTTCAATCCCAATTCAGTATTGTTGTAATTGTCATTATTACAAATATATATATAAAAATCGCCCGATTAATCGGTATCGACTTTTTTTTGGTCCTCCAATAATCGGTATCAGCGTTGAAAAAGCATTATCGGTCGACCTCTAGTTTGTACAAACGTCGCAGGCTGTCTCTCAACATTTGCAACATTGTTCCAATATTGAAATTGGATCTACACCGTCCTACTGAGAATAAACGGTCATGACTAAACGGACATCTTCTCTCAACCAGTCGAAATCACGAATCCGCATCATTTTTATGGATATATATATA
Organism: Salvelinus namaycush; assembly: GCF_016432855.1. Taxonomy (NCBI): domain Eukaryota; kingdom Metazoa; phylum Chordata; class Actinopteri; order Salmoniformes; family Salmonidae; genus Salvelinus; species Salvelinus namaycush. The sequence goes on from NC_052312.1 coordinate 17,490,411, forward strand.
CAAAGAAACGTCAACAGAAAAACAGTTTAAACGCCATGAAATGCAGCTTCAGTAGTTTGCTGTCTTTCCAGCTTCAGTATGAAGGGATTGCGTTAGCTGTGTAGTTGGCTAGCTCCTCTGAACGACAGTGTCCCGACGAGAGAGCACATTTTCTATCCTAGGTGAAATCGTGCCTCATCAGCTCATTGTTATGGATCCGAAACAGCTTAAGCAAACGCAAATGCAGCTACTTTGCTGTTATTATAACTTCACCTTTTTGACCTGACTGTGCTTGCCGTAGTTGGCTAGTTAGCAAGAAAGGGATAAGAGCTTTGCCAACCAGCATGGCAGTGGAACATTTAGAATGAGCGACTGGGCCGCGTCCATAGACATCGAACAAAAAGACTTAACAACTGGGTCGCGTCTCTGGCAACCTAACCGATAGAGGGAACGGCCAGCCGGCTTGGCTAGCAACCATCGATGTGTCGGGACTAGGCCTATATTTTAGTTGAGGGATGAAGTAGTAGCCTTTGAATACATTGATCAAAATAGATATAGTAGATATACTGGCTCTGACAGTGTCAGTGCGTCTGTCAGAGGAGTTATTTCAGGCCTGTTGAACATGCGTTTGTCAGAGGAGTTATTTCAGGCCTGTTGAACATGCGTTTGTCAGAGGAGTTATTTCAGGCCTGTTGAACATGCGTTTGTCAGAGGAGTTATTTTAGGCCTGTTGAACATGCGTCTGTCAGAGGAGTTATTTCAGACCTGTTGAACATGCGTTTGTCAGAGGAGTTATTTCAGACCTGTTGAACATGCGTCTGTCAGAGGAGTTATTTCAGGCCTGTTGAACATGCGTTTGTCAGTGGAGTTATTTCAGGCCTGTTGAACATGTGTTTGTCAGAGGAGTTATTTCAGGCCTGTTGAACATGCGTTTGTCAGAGGAGTTATTTCAGGCCTGTTGAACATGCGTTTGTCAGAGGAGTTATTTCAGGCCTGTTGAACATGCGTTTGTCAGAGGAGTTATTTCAGGCCTGTAGAACATACGTCTGTCAGTTGTGTGTCAGTAGCTGTGCAGGACGTTTAAGGACGACGACAGTGATAACTAATCTAGCATCTTAACACCTCTGTGTCCTTCTGTGTGTCTGTGTGTGTGTGTGTGTCACTCTGTCTCTTATCAATGTCATGTTTAGATAAGCCTCACAGCTATTTAAGCTTAGTGCATCACATGCTAGTTAAGTGTTTCAATGGCTTTAGATAAGGGACGGGCAACTTCATGGGTGTGGGGGCCACAAAGAATCTGAACTCATCATGAGGGGTTGCAGTGGCTCGAAGGTCTGTATACACACATCCATACCCACACATGCAGTCAGTCTTTTGGGGGCCCTAAGTGAAAAATATTTCAGCGGCCCCCCTCTAGGCAGCGGAGAGAATATATGTATATATACCATACACACACACACACACACACACACACACACACACACACACACACACACACACACACACACACACACACACACACACACACACAACTGGTCAAAAGTTTTAGAACACTTACTCATTCAAGGGTTTTTATTTTTACAATTTTCCTCATTGTAGAATAATAGTGAAGAAATCAAAACTAACTAAGAATCTCCCATATAAAATATATTTGGATTTGTTTAACACTTTTTTGGTTACTACATGATTCCATATGTGTTATTTCATAGTTTTGATGTCTTCACTAGTTGAGACCCCGACTAGAGGTTGACACGGGAACAGAACCACAGGGACTTGAGGGTCCAGGAATGGGAGTCAAGTTCTAGAGAGTTCGGGACAGGACGGGACAGGATCAAACAGTCCACAGGAACGGGCAGTACAGGAATAGTTATAAATATCGTTTTTTTGGCCGGAAATATGTCATGTGTGGAGCATTTCATAAAAAACAACAACTGTGTAGGCTGGGCCTAAAATAGTTTACTTAATAAACATTTATTTAAAAAGGGTCATTCCCCCTCCCCTTCCGTCCGCTCATTCTCACGCCTCGCTCCAGTTGTAGCCAGCCACTAGGCTACCTCCGATGCCAATCTACGTCAGTAAACTAAATGAGGAATTGCAACGTATTGTTGCAGCCAAGGACCCATCATTAAAGCCAAGGAACGAACAATGTTTTAGCTACATTTGATGGAGTTGTCTTTGACGTTGAAGGAACCGAGTACATGGCTTGTAAAAAAAATGCTGCGGTTTAATCAAATAGGCTACCAACCGGAGACCGGGACAAGCGGCCTGAAGCGGCATAGCTGCTCTCCTCTCCATTTTAATGTGTTGCAAAAGTTCATATGTGCGCAGTGCTCAGCTGTGGGCTACAGTTTTATGTCCGTGCTGTGCTGAGCAGACCACCCTGCTGGGTCTCTGTCCTCATCCTCCAGCTTAATCCATCTACATTTAAGCCATATAGAATACGCTCTTTTCCAGAGCGATTTAGGCCTACAGTCAGTGCATTTAACTAAGATCGGTAAGACAGCCACATACCACAGTCGCATATTGCATGACTGAAATAGTTTTCAGTACGTCCTAAACAAACACAATATCCTTCATATTTCTGCACACACAAAATGGGCATGGGACGGGGAGAAACACTTACTATAGGTTATGCTGTGTTCTAATGCATGTTAGTGGTTTTTTTAGAACTGGTTTGGGTACAGTATTGTTGTTCAGTTTATAATGTTAGAGGTTTGGATACAGATGCCTGAGCTGATCATAAATCAGTTCATTTATAGACTTATGTTGCTTTTTGAACCAATAAGAATAACGTGAGAATTAGAATGAGTTTCGTCTGTAATATTTAGCTATGGTTAGCTAATTAATAATTCCGACTTAATATTGAAATATTATTCCATTTCAAGTCGATAACCTCTTCACTTCTCTCATCCTTACCGTCCCTTGTTCCCTCCCTCGCTCCCCCTGTTCTGTACTCCCATCTCCTCCCCCATGGTTGTGGTAGCTAACCTCTGTGCTGATGAGTGGGAAACTCAAATCTGCTGGATTTAACGTCTTCAAATATTCAGCAGATATAGATTTCTCTCAGTCCCTCGTTCCCTCACCTCTTCGACCCGTCTCCTCCCGTCTGCACCTCCCTCCATCCTTTTCCTCACTCTCTCTAAAGTCATTGGAGAGACAATTACGCAAACACACAAATGCACACACACAATAAAACGTACACACACACACACACACACTGATCGTAAACTCATGAATATGGAGTTCATTTAGGCTGCAGTGCAGCACTCTCTCTCTCTCTCCTCTGTATTCTCCCTCTCTCCCTCTGCATTCTCTTTCTCATTTCCTCTCCCTCCCTCCATCTTTCTATTCTCTGTCGTTTATTCCAGCTTAACCCTGATGAATAAACCAGTGTGTGGCTCTCGCTGCATTATTAAAAACATCCTCACTACTGTAAACAGAAACAGTGGCACTGTGTCCAGCCAGCTAGGGCCAGAGAGAGAGAGAGACAGACGGCCAGAGAGGGACAGAGAGACAGACGGCCAGAGAGAGAGACAGACAGACGGCCAGAGAGAGTGAGACAGACAGACGGACAGAGAGAGAGTGTGAGAGAGAGACAGACGGCCAGAGAGAGACCGACGGCCAGAGAGAGAGACAGACAGACGGCCAGAGAGAGAGAGAGACAGACGGCCAGAGAGAGTGAGACAGACAGACGGACAGAGAGAGAGTGTGAGAGAGAGAGACGGCCAGAGAGAGACAGACGGACAGAGAGAGAGACAGACGGCCAGAGCGAGAGAGGGAGACATACGGCCAGAGAGAAGGAGAGACACAGACGGACAGAGAGAGAGAGAGAGAGACAGATGGACGGACAGAGAGAGAGAGAGACAGACGGACAGAGAGAGAGACAGACAGACAGACAGAGAGAGAGAGAGAGACAGACGGACAGAGAGAGACAGACAGAGTGACAGACGGACAGAGAGAGACAGACGGACAGAGAGAGACAGACAGACAGAGAGAGAGAGAGAGAGAGGAGGGGGGGGGGTAGAACATGAAAACACACCAACTTAGTCTAAGGGCTCGATTAAACTCTTATTGCCGAAGTTCAGCACTATAGCACGGCAGATAGCCTAGTGATTAGAGCGTTGGACTAGTAACCCGAAGGTTGCAAGAACCGCCGAGCTGACAAGTTAACCCATTGTTCCTAGGCCGTCATTGTAAATAAGAATTTGTTCTTAACTGACTTGCCTTGTTAAAATAAAGGTAAAGAAAAATAGGGTGCTTGAAATGTAAAGGGAATTCCCGAATGAGCCGACCTGCAGCATTTACAGTGAATGCAGAACATTGCCTATACATTTCAAACCAGGCTATAGCTCTGCACTTCAGTCATACGGATTGAATGGAGCGTAACTCTCTCAGGTGGACATTTTGCACTCAGCTTTTCCATTATTCATACTGGGCTGGATGATGGTTTATCTGTCCGCCATTGTGTCTGTGTGTGTCCCAGAGATGGGCTCTCTGGGCTTCTCTGTGCATATATTTCAGAGAATGGTTGTGTGTATGTGTGTGAGCATACATATGTTAGCGTGTGTGCCAAGAGTGTACGTGCCTGCTTGTGTGTGTGTGTGTGTGTGTGTGAATCGACTCGCGTGTGTGTGTGTGTGTGAATCGACTCGTGTGTGTGTGTGTGTGTGTGTATGTCTGTGTGTGTGTGTGTGTGTGTGTCTGTGTGTGTGTGTGTGTGAATCGACTCGTGTGTGTGTATGTCTGTGTGTGTGTGTGTGTCTGTGTGTGTGATTGAAAGTGACCGTGGTGTTCCAGTGTCACAGCAGCAGACAAGATGCTCTCTCTCTGTCTCTCTCTCTCTCTCTGTCTCTCTCTCTCTGTCTCTCTCTCTCTGTCTCTCTCTGTCTCTCTCTCTCTCTCTCTGTCTCTCTCGCTCTCTCTCTCTGGTCACTCTCTCTCTCTGTCTCTCTCTGTCTCTGTCTCTCTCTCTGTCTCTGTCTCTCTCTCTGTCTCTCTCTCTCTCTGTCTCTCTCTCTCTGTCTCTCTCTCTGTCTCTCTCTGTCTCTCTCTCTGTATCTCTCTCTCTCTGTCACTCTCTCTCTCTCTGTCACTCTGTCACTCTCTGTCACTCTGTCACTCTCTCTCTCTGTCACTCTCTCTCTGTCACTCTCTCTCTGTCACTCTCTCTCTGTCTCTCTCTGTCTCTCTCTCTCTCTCTGTTAGGCTCCTCTTACTTCCTATTCACATCAATGTACACATTCACTGGCATGTGCCCCCTCTCTCTCTATCTCTCTTTCCATCCCTCCCTTTCTCTCCATCTATCTCTTTCCGCTTTCCTCTACTTCCCTCTCTCGCTGTCTTTCTATCTATCCCTTTGTTATGGGTTCTCTGTTTTTTTCTTCGGCACACACATACAAGTTCAAACCCTAAGCTACGCCTTGCTCAGACAGTCTGTGTTTTTCCACTATACAGATACATTGTTTAATCTAAATCTGACTGAAACTACACACATCATCAGATTATCATTTTATGATTCTAATCAATTTCATAAAATTATATGGTTTCAGAGTGGAATTATTTAATCATTATCTTTCAACATGTAAATTATTTTATCACCCTTTCTCTCTCACACTCTGTTGGTCATCCTGTCTCTCCCTCTCTGTGAAAGGACACCTGCATGTCTGCAACGGCAACCACATAACCTCCCCCTTTCACTCAACCACATAACCTCCCCCTTTCACTCAACTACTTAACCTCCCCTTTCACTCAACCACTTAACCTCCCCCTTTCACTCAACTACATAACCTCCCCTTTCACTCAACTACTTAACCTCCCCCTTTCACTCAACTACATAACCTCCCCCTTTCACTCAACCACATAACCTCCCCCTTTCACTCAACTACATAACCTCCCCTTTCACTCAACTACATAACCGCCCCTTTCACTCAACTAACATAATCTCCCCCTTTCACTCAACTACATAACCTCCCCCTTCTCACTCACTACTAACCCCCTCCAACTACATAACCTCCCCCTTTCACTCACCTACATAACCTCCCCCTTTCACTCAACTACATAACCGCCCCTTTCACTCAACTACTTAACCTCTCCCTTTCACTCAACTACATAACCTCCCCCTTTCACTCAACTACATAACCTCCCCCTTTCACTCAACCACATAACCTCCCCCTTTCACTCAACTACATAACCTCCCCCTTTCACTCAACTACATAACCTCCCCCTTTCACTCAACCACATAACCTCCCCCTTTCACTCAACTAGATAACCTCCCCTTTCACTCAACTACTTAACCTCCCCCTTTCACTCAACTACATAACCTCCCCCTTTCACTCAACTACATAACCTCCCCCTTTCACTCAACTACATAACCTCCCCTTTCACTCAACCACATAACCTCCCCTTTCACTCACTAGATAACCTCCCCTTTCACTCAACTACTTAACCTCCCCCTTTCACTCAACTACATAACCTCCCCTTTCACTCAACTACATAACTTCCCCCTTTCACTCAACTACATAACCTCCCCTTTCACTCAACTACATAACCTCCCCCTTTCACTCAACCACATACCCTCCCCTTTCACTCAACTAGTAACCTCCCCTTTCACTCCATACTTAACCTCCCCTTTCACTCAACTACATAACCTCCCCCTTTCACCAACTACATAACCTCCCCCTTTCACTCAACTAATAACCTCCCCTTTCACTCAACCACATAACCTCCCCCTTTCACTCAACTAGATAACCTCCCCTTTCACTCAACTACTTAACCTCCCCCTTTCACTCACTACATACAACCTCCCCCTTTCACTCAACTACTAACCTCCCCCTTTCACTCAACTACATAACCTCCCCTTTCACTCAACCACATAACCTCCCCCTTTCACTCAACTAAACCCTCCCCTTTCACTCAACTACTTAACCTCCCCCTTTCACTCAACTACATAACCTCCCCCTTTCACTCAACTACATAACCTCCCCCTTTCACACAACCACATAACCTCCCCCTTTCACTCAACTACATAACCTTAGTATTTTCTTCTACGAGGTGAGCCAAGCTGATTTTATAAGAAGCTTTTGAGAAGCTGACTCTTCTGGATCACTGACTCCAGATCAGTCGAAAACAAAAGGTTTCATTTGAGAAGCTTCCGCTGTTGGCAGGATGGCTGACTTGAGATCAGTGAATGGAAAGAGGTTTCATCCTCCGCTCTCTGACAACAAAGAAAGAGAGGAAACAACTTGTGCCATCTATACTCCTCTCGGTCTCTGATGGGGACAAGGAGAGATGGCAGCCGTCCACGAGGTGTGTGTGTGTGACAGGGATCTGGCATCTGCTTTCAAAGAGCTACAGATATCAGGAGTATGTGTGTCACTGAAGAGCTTTGAATGGTGAAAATGAGAAAGGGATGAGAGAGAACAGGGATGAGAGAGAGAGAGAGAGAGAACAGGGATGAGAGAGAGAGAGAGAACAGGGATGAGAGAGAGAGAACAGAGGATGAAGAGAGAGAGAGAGAAGAGAGAGAGAGAACAGGGATGAGAGAGAGAGAGAACAGGGATGAGAGAGAGAGAGAACAGGGATGAGAGAGAGAGAGAGAACAGGGATGAGAGAGAGAGAGAGAACAGGGATGAGAGAGAGAGAGAACAGGGATGAGAGAGAGAGAGAGAACAGGGATGAGAGAGAGAGAGAGAACAGGGATGAGAGAGAGAGAGAACAGGGATGAGAGAGAGAGAGAGAACAGGGATGAGAGAGAGAGAGAGAACAGGGATGAGAGAGAGAGAACAGGGATGAGAGAGAGAGAGAACAGGGATGAGAGAGAGGAACAGGGATGAGAGAGAGAGAAACAGGGATGAGAGAGAGGAACAGGGATGAGAGAGAGAGAGAGAACAGGGATGAGAGAGAGAGAACAGGGATGAGAGAGAGAGAGAACAGGGATGAGAGAGAGAGAGAGAACAGGGATGAGAGAGAGAGAGAACAGGGATGAGAGAGAGAACAGGGACGAGGGAGAAAGAGTCAATGCTTAGTGAGATCTCACCCCCCCCCCCCAGTCTCTCCTTATCTTTCTCTACATCCCTCCTCCATCTCTTCCTCGCTTCAGTTCGGTCTAACATTTCCCCTCTCTCATATCCGTCTACGTTCTAGCTCATTTAGTCCACTGTGAATAAATTAACACATGCTAAGGCAGGTTAATTACAAGACATTTCCCTGGGGGGAAAGACTCATACATACATCTGAACTACACACACACACACACACACACACACACACACACACACACACACACACACACACACACACACACACACACACACACACACACACACACACACACACCTTCTACTACTGGCTCATAACAATCTTGATTAAATGCATGTACACGGACACACACAATCAGGTAAACACATGATCATAATGACAATCTCAATCAGGTAAACACTAGAGAAACACATGTACAGTACATTAATAACGTGAAATAATGGACCCAGAAACCCACAATGTAACAACTTCCCTTATACAATCACACACACACACGCCAAATCAACATCGAACCATCCATCTTCTCCCAATTTTCCACACGCACCTCTTGTCTCTCTCTCTCTCCATCTCTGTATCTGTCTGACTGTCTGTGTGTGTGTGACCTTTGCGTTTGAGCCCTCATTGATTACGGTTGGAGCTGTCAATCGATCCCTCAGTCTGTCTGAGGGAAGATAAAACGCTCCTGTCCGTGCTATGGACACCCCGGTTGCCATGTCTGGCTAGACATAGATTGGTGCTGCAGAATAGATCTGGCAACCCAGTGGTTCTTATCTGAACCCTTCATACTACAGCATGGAACTATAGTGGCTGATGTTGTGGGCAAACACACAGGCAAACACACAGGCAAGCACACACACACACACACACACACACACACACACACACACACACACACACACACACACACACACACACACACACACACACACACACACACACACACACACACACACACACAGGGGGGCTATTGTGAATGTTGCAGTGGGTTAACACGTCTAAGCAGATGTAATCTGAAAAAAATGCAGCTCTGCTGATTGTGAGTGAGTGCATACTTGGAGTACCGATACAATACGCTCCCCCCACCCTGCCTCTCAAACACACGCGGCATGAAGATACTAGATGTGGCACAGAAACTGTCAGGCAAATATAGAGCAGGCAAATATAAGTAGCTCGGTACGAGGGAAGTGGATGGAGTCGGTTCGTCTGTAGTTCGCGGTCTCTCATTCCCTCTCTCTTTCTCAAATGTTCTCTCTCTCTCTCTCTCTCCGTCGCCATTTCCACTTCTTCTTGGCTCTCTCTCCTCTTTTTCCCCCCACCCATGAGAAGAGGAAGTGAAGACAGCATTAATACACCTGAGTGAAATGGGGGTCCCAAGGACGTAGGAGAGAATCTACAGTACAGCAATCTAATAATGTCTACTCCTTCCTGAGGAGTTTTACACAGAGCTCATGTTTGGGTTGGCAAGGCCATGTGTGTGTGCGTGTGTGTGTGTGTGTGTGTGTGTGTCTCAAGAGTTCTCCTGGGCTCCCGAATCCACTCGTTCTCTCCCTCGTAGTGTTGTGTGTACTGAAGAAACAGCCCCGGAGAGGTGTCGCTTGACGTGACCTTAAGAGATCGTTCTACGTGATACACACGCTTGGCTTGGCTGGCGTTGATGACCTCGTCACGTATTCACGAGTCCTGACCTCAAACAAACCCAAAGGAAAACAAAAGAAATAGCCGGATCCCCGGTCACTGCAAGTCTGGCAATAACAATAACCTCGGGCCAAATCAACAGCAGCAGAGGAGCTACAGAATATAAACACACGCAAAACACACACAGGCAAGCAACACCCCCCCCCCCCCACCCCCCACCCCTCCACACACACTCCAATTCTCCCTACTCACCGATGATGTAGTAGTCAGCGTTGGTCTTGAACTCGTGTCCCCACAGGTTAGGAGAGTACTCCTGGAACTTGATAGTGAATCTCATGTCATTGTTGGGCTTGTCACAGGTGAGCAGCAGGTTGGGCGCGCCCGTCACCTCACACCTGTCCGCTTGGTCACGTGACGACACCAGATATAGCTTGTAGAACTCATACTCGGCGGGGGCCCGCTGGCTGGGGGGGTCCGACGACGGACAGATGAGGTCCAGGCGGTCCCCGATCTGAGGGTAGAGGACGTAGCCCTTATCGTCCAAAAACCTAGAGGGAGACAGAGAGAGAGAAGGAGAGAGAAAAGAGAGAGAAAGGTGGAGAGAGAAGGAGAGAGAGAGAGAGAGGAGAGGAAGGAGAGAGAGAGAGGAGAGAGAAAGAGAGAGAGAGAGAAGGAGAGAGAAAGAGAGAGAGGAGAGAGAAGGAGAGAGAAAGAGAGAGAGGTAGAAAATAAAATGAGAGGTTAGTGTCACTTGTAAAGACTAATCAACATAACCTATATAGTAAGTGTTTCTCCGTCTCCGTTCGTTGAAGGCAGGTTTTTCCGTCCTCTTTTTTTTCATCACGCAAAAACGCAAACCCAAGCCCCTCACCTCCCTACTCATCCAACAGTCCTTGGAAATGATTCTGTTAAATTCCGCTATACATTTACGTCATTTAGCAGACGCTCTTATCCAGGGCGACTTACAGGAGCAATTAGGGTTAACTGCCTTGCTCGAGCTCACATTGAGCAGATTTTTTCGTCTAGTCGGTCCGGGGATTCGAACCAGCGAATTACTTGCCCAGCGCTCTTAACCACTAGGCTACCTGACGCCAGGCAGGCAGTTAACCACCCCAGGATCTTGGCGACACTTAGTCAGAACAGAGAGAGAGGCAGAGGAGGGACATTAGGGACTAAGACCAACGGACTCGTCCACTTTTTCATTCACAGAACACAACGCCACGTTGGCGAACAGCACACCACAACGCTAGCACGGCTAACAACACAAGAGCACTGTTAGGCTATCTGTAATCTGTTAGCATTAGCATTCTTTTGCTATCAGTAGCACGTAGTGAATGGGAAATGTAGGCTGTGTGACCAGAAATATTTGTAAGTCGCTCTGGATAAGAGCGTCTGCTAAATGACTTAAATGTAAATGTAAATGTAAATATGCTAATTGAGTAGCTGTTAGAATGTTTGGCTAGCAGCATAGACACCTTAAATGAATATAGAATTTCGTCCTTGACCCTGCAACTGGTAGTGGAGAAGCTAGCTAGAAGCTAGTGTAGTAGAGGCCTGCAGCAGCAGAGGAACTTGGCATTCCTGTTCTCATCACCGGGAGCAGGAGTTTATCACTAAGCACTCACACTGGAGAGGGAAACACTAACTGCACTCAACACACACCCCCGCACCAGGAAAGCACAGTAGCTGGGCTGGGCCTCACACACACACACACACACACACACACACACACACACACACACACACACACACACACACACACACACACACATAAACCATTTACAGACGGTCTACTATAAATTCCAGTCACATAGGCAGTTGCTAAGGGGCTTCCGTGTACACAATAACACACTCAGGAGATACTAACACACATACCCATACAAACACCTTCCTGAAGGCACATTCACACCCCCCTTATTTCCTGCATGGCACATTTGTGTGTTATCTGATGGTGGGTTGTAGCCTATGTCACAGTAGACAAAAGAGCAAGAGAATGGTGTGTGAGAGAGAGAGAGAGAGAGAGAGAGAGAGAGAGAGAGAGAGAGAGAGAGAGAGAGAGAGAGAGAGAGAGAGAGAGATAGAGAGACGAGAGAGAGAGAGAGAGAGAGAGAGAGAGAGAGAGAGAGAGAGCCACTGTGCAGGCAGGTGTAATGGTCAAACCAGAGGGAGGAGGAAGTAAAGGTATGTTTAAAATGGAGAAAGGGAGCGAGGGGAACATGAGATAAAGATCAACCGAAGAGAGATCTCAAACACAGATGTCTGTTCAGGAACTGAAAGAGAGAAAACGGAGAAACAGACAAAGAGATGTGCAAAAGGATAAAAAGAGGAAAAGCAAGAAAGAAAAAAAGGAGCGATGGAAAAACAGAAAGCGGTATAGAGACGAACTGTAGCCCTGCTTGTTGAGTTGTGATGGCGCTATGCAGGCTCACCGAGAATCTTTATCACCATGTGCATACCTTCCTCTGCTTCCCAACACGGCTAACCGCTATCACTGGGCTACCGTGGCTGGACACACATATGAGCACACACACACACATTCACAAACCTACAATTCACGTGCTGTACCAGCAACAAATCTCAACTGTCAACAGTCTTGTTCATGCAGGAGGGTACAAGAAATTGCATTGAATTCTATAACAAAGCAGACCTTGGTTCCAACGTTGTCGAATGCTATAACAAAGGAACAACGCTCTCATATGACTGGACGTGGAAGCAAGAAAGAAGAAGTGACGTGAACTTCGTACAACTTCACAGAGTTCATCTTCACAACGAAATAAATCACTTGGACCAGACACGGAATGAACAGACGCAGCTCCACTCACTTGCCCTCGGCACCCTGCCTCTCTCCCTTTGTCGGACTGCATCCCTCTCTCTACCCCCCTCACTCTCCGGCAGACAATAGCGCCATTCATGTGTCCACACTTTGCAACAGGGAGTGGGGGATGGAGGGGCCAGAGGTGATGGAGGGTGGAGTGGGTGGAGGGGAGGAGAGGAGGGGAGGAGAGGAGGGGGAGAACTTTCCTCTCCTTTCTTCTCCGGGGTCTTTCATGAGGGCAGAAACATCATTTTCTCAACCCTGGTCGCTGCCCTGCCTCGACCTTCAAGGCCAGAGAAAAGACTGGAGTGTTAGTTTCTCTGACACTCGTCTCCCTCCTCTCCTGACCCCTGCTCCCCCCTTTCCCCCCCTCTCCCCTCACGTCTCTGCAGTGTGTATGTACCTGACGGTGGCTGGTTAGATAGCATATTCGGTGCCCCACATATCCCAGATTCCTCAGAGGCAACTTGAGCCGTGTCCGAACCAAAGCCACACAGGTGCAGCCAGCGGGACAAGAGGGATGTGTGTGTGTGTGTCTCTATCCCTGTGTGTGAGAGAATATGGGGTGAAACCAACCCATCCGGCACAGGGGGAGGGGGGGAGAGAGAGAGAGAGAGAGAGAGAGAGAGAGGAGAGAGAGAGAGAGAGAGAGAGAGAGAGAGAGAGAGAGAGAGAGAGAGAGAGAGAGAGAGAGAATTGAGCCTTTGAGTCAGAGCCCATGTGAAAAAGCCCTAAAATCCCCCCACAGACAAGCTAGATGAAAAGAAAAGAGAGACTTACATCACGCCAATAGATCTCTATGATTTGTCCAATTAAACTAAACACAACCATATGTGTTACTAAGAATCCCAAAGTACCTTCCCATTATTGAATAATAAACCGGTACTCTGGTAGATTTATGGAACCCATGCATAAACCTGTCGGGGTTAATCTCATGGTAGACACACAGACAGGCCCTAATGTACACACGCTGTTACACACACAAGGATGCAGACACACACTGGCCTGATCCGACACCTGGCCCTCGTCTCTCGGCTGTCTACTACAGGAACCACAGTGTGTCTGTTTGTGCTTCGAGAAGTGCTCCCCATACAACGAACTAGAGGTACATTCATTTGCTTTCATCCTGAACTCAGCCAATCATCTTAAAGTGTCAAAAACGGTCCACACTTCTTGTGCATATTACCAATGCAAACCGCATTCAGGAGACAAAGTTAGTACATCCATGGAGAAAAGGTATACCCATATGAGCTTCAGCCCATTGGGTGGGGGGGGGGGGGGTGGGGGGGGGGGGGGGGGGGGGGAGATCAGGTGCTTGGCCGAGGGACTTGAAAATCCCCAAAACATTCCTTACCCCAGGACACTTCAACCAGTGACTATCCAGGAGAATGAAGAACAAGGAGCAGTCTGTTGCCGGGTACATCCGATAGATTTATTGACGGGACAAAACGAGACAATAGGCTTACGTTTTTTGTCATGAATCGCCTTCATCAGAGGTTTGAGTAGGAACAGGACAGAGAAATAAATAAACGAAAGAAAAACATATTTCCCAGAAAGCATATTTGCAAAAAAAGAAGAAAAAGAGAGCTGTTCATTCAGACCCTTTGACTCGACGCAGTCTGATACATCCATACTCAGTCTGCAGGGTTCCACAGTGCTATCGCTTTATTAGATCAAGATAAATATTAAACAAACATACAGGTAACTGCCAAAATAAAGGAAACACTTGACTAAATGAAGGGATACAACGTATGTTGAAAGCTGGTACTTCCACACAGGTGTGGTCCCTGAGCTAATTAGCAATGGACATCCCATCATGCATCGGTAAAAACGCCCAGTCGCCCATTATTTTGGCTACCATGGCTAGAAGAAGAGATCTCAGTGACGTTGAAAGACGGGTCTCAAAGGAGCATAGGGGGGTTTAAAGGGTGTGAGTCACCAGATCTCAATCCAATGGAACACTCGGGAGATTCGCCTGAGACGGTCTTTTCCAAAGCCATCAATAAAACACACAATGATGGAATTTCGCGAGGACAAATGGCGTCGTTTCCCTCCAACAGAGTTCCAGACACTTGTAGAATCTATGCCAACGCGCATTGAAGCTGTTCTGGCTCGTGGTGGTCCAACACCCTATTAAGACACTTTATGTTGGGTGTTTCCTTTATTTTGGCAGTTACCTGGATCTCAAGAGCATTACTATAGTAAAGAGAAGTTATTTGACTGAGAGTAGACAGAGAGAGAGTTTTCAGACGAGAGAAAGTCACTGATCATACTTTGACTATGTCCTATTCTCTATACTTTTGATCATATGGCCCTGGTCAAAGGTAGTGCACTGTGTAGGGAACAGTGTGCCGTTTTGGGGACGCCGGATTTTACTATTTCCAATACGGAGGCGTGACCTAGATATCTCCACATCGGGGTGAGAAGAAAAAGCAAGTGATGAAGAGGTGAAAGACAGTGAGAAAGAGAGATGGCAAGGACATGGAATGGAGGGACAGAGAGTGCGAAAGAGAAACAGAGCAAAAACATTGGGGGAGTAGTAGGGAAGGAGAGAGGGAGTAGTAGGGAGGGAGAGAGGGAGTAGTAGGGAGGGAGAGAGGGAGTAGTAGGGAAGGAGAGAGGGAGTAGTAGGGAGGGAGAGAGGGAGTAGGAGGGGGAGAGGGAGTAGTAGGGAGGGAGAGAGGGAGTAGTAGGGAAGGAGAGAGGGAGTAGTAGGAAAGGAGAGAGGGAGTAGTAGGGAAGGAGAGAGGGAGTAGTAGGGAAGGAGAGAGGGAGTAGTAGGGAAGGAGAGAGGGAGTAGTAGGGAGGGAGAGAGGGAGTAGTAGGGAAGGAGAGAGGTAGTAGGAAGGAGGAGGAGAAGTAGGAAGGGGAGAGGGAGTAGTAGGGAGGGAGAGAGGGAGTAGTAGGGAAGGAGAGAGGGAGTAGTAGGAAAGGAGAGAGGGAGTAGTAGGGATGGAGAGGGAGTAGGGGAGGGAGAGAGGGGTAGTAGGGAGGGGAGAGGAGTAGTAGGAAGGAGAGAGGGAGTAGTAGGAAAGGAGAGAGGGAGTAGTAGGGAAGGAGAGGGAGTAGTAGGGAAGGAGAGAGGGAGTAGTAGGGAGGGGGAGAGGGAGTAGTAGAGAAGGAGAGAGGGAGTAGTAGGAAAGGAGAGAGGGAGTAGGGAGAGAGAGGGAGTAGTGGAAGGAGAGAGGGAGTAGTAGGGAAGGAGAGAGGGAGGTAAGTAGGAGGAGAGAGGGAGTAGTAAGGAGGGAGAAGGGAGTAGTAGGAAGGGAAGGGGAGAGTAGGGAAGGAGAGAGGGAGTAGTAGGGAAGGAGAGAGGGAGTAGTAGGGAGGGAATTAGGGAGTAGTAGGAAAGGAAAGAGGGAGTAGTAAGGAGGGAGAGAGGAGTAGTAGGGAGGGAGAGAGGGAGTAGTAGGGAAGGAGAGAGGGAGTAGTAGGAGGAGAAAGGGAGTAGTAGGGAGGGAGAGAGGGAGTAGTAGGGAAGGAGAGAGGGAGGAAGAGAGAGGTGGCCGGAGAGAGGGAGGAAGAGAGAGGTGGCCGGAGAGAGGGAGGAAGAGAGAGGTGGCCGGAGAGAGGGAGAGAGGGAGGAAGAGAGAGCTGGTCGGAGAGAAGGAGGAGGAGCGAGGTGGCCGGAGAGAAGGAGGAAGAGAGAGGTGGCCGGAGAGAAGGAGGAAGAGAGAGGTGGCCCGGAGAGAAGGAGGAAGAGAGAGGTGGCCGGAGAGAAGGAGGAAGAGAGAGGTGGCCGGAGAGAAGGAGGAAGAGAGAGGTGGCCGGAGAGAAGGAGGAAGAGAGAGGTGGCCGGAGAGAAGGAGGAGGAGCGAGGTGCAGAAGGAGAAATAGTAGCTAACAGCAGAGCAACACAAGGTTGTTGGAAAGCCAGAGTGCTGGAATGTCTGTGGTGAGAGAGAACGACAGGAAAAATTGTTTCCATATGGTTTCTCCTGACACAGAGAGAGGGAGAAGAGGGAGGCGAGGGAGAAGAGGGAGGAGAGGGAGGAGAGAGAGAAGAGGGAGGAGAGAGAGAAGAGGGAGGAGAGGGAGAAGATGGAGGAGAGGGAGAAGAGGGAGAAGAGGGATGAGAGGGAGGAGAGGGAGGAACAGAGACAGAGAGAGGCAGGTAGGGCTGAGGTTGTGTTTGAATAGGTAGCCGGTGTCGTGGGACTCTGAAGGTAAGAGTGTCCTTGTCACTGCAGTGCACAGCATCCCTCATCAGCACACACACTGATCGCCACACACACACACACAGATCTACACACACACACACACACACACCACCACACACACACACACACACACACACACACACAACACACACACCACACACACACACACACACACACACACACCACACACACACCACACACACACACACACACACACACACACACACACACTCCCTTCCATCTGTCCGGAGGCGGTCTGGATTGCCGCAGCGCTGGTGTCACATCACACACCCCGTAACCGTGGGACTAACCACAGAGACATGGGATGCAGGCACGCTGATGACTTGGCCTTTAAAGAACACACAGCCGGGTCCTTCTTTACACTCTTCCATCTCTCTCTCTCTACACTCTTCCATCTCTCTCCCTCCCTCTCTTTACACTCTTCCATCTCTCTCCCTCCCTCTCTTTACACTCTTCCATCTCTCTCTCTCCCTCCCTCCCTCTCTTTACATTCTTCCATCTCTCTCTCTCCCTCCCTCCCTTTACACTCTTCTATCTATCATCTACCTGGGCCCGTATCCACAAAGAGCCTGAGTGCTGATCTAGGATCAGGTCCCCACCTATTTACAGTCTTGTTCATTATGATCTAAAAGGAACAACTGATCTTAGATCAGCACTCCTACTCTGAGATGCTTTGTGGATACGGGTCCTGAACCGTTAATACGGCCCCGGGTCCTCTTAAGAATCAACACACTGATAAAGAGAGTGTTATTATCTACCTTACAGTAACATATGGATTCTGGAGCCAAATCCTCAAAAGTGCTTTCTAACTTTCAACCAATCAAATAGAGTTAAAATCAGGTGAAAAGAAACATTTAGTCACCAGGTCTCCCCCCTCCTCCTCTCTCTCCCCACCTCCTCTCTCTCCCCACCCCCTCCTCCTCTCTCTCCCCACCTCCTCTCTCTCCCCCTCCTCCGCTCTCCCCCTCCTCTCTCCTCTCCCCCTCCTCCTCTCTCCCCTCCTCCTCTCTCTCCCTCCTCCTCTCTCTCCCCCTCTTCCTCTCTCCCCCCCTCCTCCTCTCTCTCCCCCCTCCTCCTCTCTCCCCCCCCTCCTCTCTCTCCCCCTCCTCCTCTCTCTCCCCCTCCTCCTCTCTCCCCTCCTCCTCTCTCTCCCCACCCTCCTCTCTCTCTCCCCTCCTCCTCTCTCTCCCCACCTCCTCTCTCCCCCTCGTCCTCCTCTCTCTCCCCCTCTCTCTCTCCCCCTCGTCCTCTCTCTCTCCCCTCCTCCTCTCTCTCCCCTCCTCCTCTCTCTCCCCCCTCCCTCTCTCCCCTCCTCCTCTCTCTCCCCACCTCTCTCTCCCCCCTCCTCCTCTCTCTCCCCTCCTCCTCTCTCTCCCCACCTCCTCTCTCTCCCCACCTCCTCTCTCTCCCCACCTCCCTCTCTTCCCCACCTCCTCTCTCTCCCCTCCTCCTCTCTCTCCCATGCCCTCCTCCTCTCTCTCCCCCCCCTCCTCTCTCTCCCCACCTCCTCTCTCTCCCACCTCCTCCTCTCTCTCCCCCCTCCCTCTCCCCCCCACCTCCTCTCTCTCCCCCTCTACCTCCTCTCTCTCCCCACCTCCTCTCTCTCCCCACCTTTATTTAACCAGGTAGGCCAGTTGAGAACATTTCTCATTTACAACTGCGACCTGGCCAAGATAAAGCAAAGCAGTGTGACAAAAACAACACAGAGTTACACATGGGATAAACAAGCCTACAGTCAATAACACAATAGAAAAATCTATATACAGTGTGTGCAAATGTAGTAAGATTAGGTAGGCAAGGCAATAAATAGCCCATAGTGGCGAAATAATTACAATTTATCATTAACACTGGAGTGACAGATGTGCAGATGATGATGTGCAAGTAGAGATACTGAGGTGCAAAAGAGCAAGAGGGTAAGTAATAATATGGGGATGAGGTAGTTGGGTGTGCTATTTACAGATGGGCTGTGTACAGGTACAGTGATCGGTAAGCTGCTCTGACAGCTGATGCTTAAAGTTAGAGAGACATATATAAGACTCCAGCTTCAGTGATGTTTGCAATTCGTTCCAGTCATTTGCAGCAGAGAACTGGAAGGAAAGGTGGCCAAGGTAAGTGATGGCTTTGGGGATGACCAATGAAATATACCCACTGGAGCGCGTGCTACGGTTGGGTGTTGCTATGGTGACCAGTGAGCTGAGATAAGGCAGGGCTTTACCTAGAAAAGACTTATAGATGACCTGGAGCCAGTGGGTTTGGCGACAGATATGTAGTGAGGGCCAGCCAACGAGAGCATACAGGTCGCAGTGGTGGGTAGTATATCGGGCTTTGGTGATAAAACGGATGGCACTGTGATAGACTACATCCAGTTTGCTGAGTAGAGTGTTGGGGGCTATTTTGTAAACGACATCGCTAAAGTCAAGGATTGGTAGGATAGTCAGTTTTACGAGGGTATGTTTGGCAGCATGAGTGAAGGAGGCTTTGTTGCGAAATAGGAAGCCGATTATAGATTTTAATCTCCTCCTCCTCGCCACCTCCTCTCTCTGCACCTCCTCTCTCTCAGTATGTAGTCCAGTGTAAATTGGAATGATTTGCGGCTGGCTCAATTGGCCTCATTAAGAACTCCTATAGGAGGTGTGGGCTGATGGAGAACCCAGGTCCTGGACAGGCCAGAGCCGGAGGGCCCCCCAGTGTGTGTGTGTGTGTGTGATTGTGTGTGTGTGTGTGTGTGTGTGTGTGTGGTGTGTGTGTGTGTGTGGTGTGTGTGTGTGTGTGTGTGTGTGTTGTGACCATGTGTGTGTGACCATGTGTGTGTGTGTGTGTTGTGTGCGCGTGTGTGTGACCATGTGTGTGTGTGATGTTTTGTGTATGTGTGTGTGTGTGGTGTGTGTTGTGTGTGTGTGTGTGTGTGTTTGTGTGTGTGTGTGTGTGTGTGTGTGTGTGTTTTTTCAACCAGGCTTTTAGAGCTCCAGCTGGTTATATCTCACCCAGTGTGTGTGTGTGTGTGTGTGTGTGTGTGTGTGTGTGTGTGTGTGTGTGTGTGTGTGTGTGTGTGTGTGTGTGTGTGTGTGTGGTTAAACTCATTCTCTCAAACCAACTCAGTAATTCAATTAGGTGAGTGAATGCTCGGGAGGAATGAGGACAGACACCATAGATGTCTCTGATGGAAGGGTGGAGAGTAGGGATGGGCAGTTGAAATTATTTCACTATTCAAATACTATCATAATATCAGGATATATCCGGATAGTCAAAATACATGTATTTTAAAGAATTGTTATTATTTATATTTTTGGGGGGCGGAGGACTTCAATGGCGACTTGCTGGCGTGACTCAAGAGAGCCAGTGCGCTCGTTTCAGCAGAATGGTGGGGTAGGGGCGAGAGGGGATCAGGGGCCAGTGTGTGTGACGGTCGGTGTGTGGCACGGGGGGAGAGAAAGTAGCCAAAATGACTTGCGCTAGTTAGACAAACTTGTTGCTGCCATCTGTTATATCATCTAGTAGTGCCTGTCTTGACCGCATCGAATCGTTGTAAAGAAGCTATCTAGCTGCAGTAGCCAGCTATGTTAGCCAGCTAGCTGAAGTAGCCAGCTATGTTAGCCAGCTATGTTAGCCAGCTATGTTAGCCAGCTATGTTAGCCAGCTATGTTAGCCAGCTAGCTTAGCCAGCTATGTTAGCCAGCTAGCTGCAGTAGCCAGCTATGTTAGCCAGCTAGCTGAAGTAGCGAGGTTACTTGAGGCTATTTTGAGGCGTCCTTGTCTAAAACAACTCCAATCATATGAAACTACAGCCTACATGTTGTTTGATCATAGTACCCTCCTCCTTGTCATTTAGCCAACTTAAATCCATCATTTTAACTCCATTTTGAATTGATCAGAAATCTCCCACTTACGGCCTGTCCTTATAAGCTATGTAGCCATGTCACATAGAGCATTATATTTACTTTCAGACAAAGCCTTTACTCTCCCATGTAATCGAATGCTGACGTCCGTTCGGATATTCAAACATTCGAATAACGGTACCCATCCCGAGAGGAGAGGTGGAGGGATGGAGAGGGGGAGGGATAGAGAGGGGGAGGGATAGAGAGGGGAGGGAGAGTGGGAGGGATGAGAGGGGGAGGATAAGAGGGGGAGGGATAGAGGGGAGGGAGGAGATAGGGGGAGGGATGGAGAGGGGGAGGGATAGAAGAGGAGGGATGAGAGGAGAGGTATAGAGAGGGGGAGGGGATAAGAGGGAGAGGTATAGAGAGGGGGAGGGATAGAGAGGGGGAGGGATAGAAAGGGGGGGGATAGAGAGAGGAGAGGGATAGGAGATAAGAGAGGGGGAGGGATAGAGAGGTGAGGGATAGAGAGGTGGAGGAAGAGAGGGGGAGGGATGAGGGGAGGGAGGAGGAGGAGGATGGAGAGGTGGAGGGATAGAGAGGGGAGGGATAGAGAGGGGGTAGGATAGAGAGGGGGGGATGAGAGGGGGAGGGATGGAGAGGGGAGGGATAGAGAGGGGGAGGATGGAGAGGGAGGGATAGAGAGGGGGAGGGATAGAGAGGGGGGAGGGATGAGGGGAAGAGGGATGAGAGGGAGAGGGATAGAGAGGGGGATAGAGATAGGAGGGGAGGGATAGAGAGAGGGGAGGGATAGAGGAGGAGAGGGAGGGGAGGGATAGAGAGGGGGAGGGATAAGAGAGAGGGAGAAGGGAATAGAGAGGGGGAGGGATAGAGAGGGGAGGGATAGAGAGGGGGAAGGGATGGGAAGAGGGAGGGATGAAGAGGGGGCGGGATGAAAGAGGGGGAGGGATAGAGAGGGGGAGGGATGAAGAGGGGGAGGGATGAAGAGGGAGAGGGATAGAGAGGTGGAGGGATAGAGAGGGGGAGGGAGAGGGGGAGGGGAGGGGGGAGGGATGAAAGGGGGGAGTGATAAAGAGGGAGGGAGGGATGAAGGAGGGAAGAGTAGAGGGGGGGAGGGGGATAAGAGGTGGAGGGATAGAGAGGTGGAGGGATGAAGAGGTAGAGAAGTATAGGGGCTGACCTGACTCACCTATCATAGTCTGGGTCACCTGTCCTGGGACACAGGGGCCACAGAGAGGGCCCCCGTAAGGCCCACACAGTCTGCCAGTCTCAAAATGATACCCTCCTAGTCATTTACTGCACTACTTTTGACCAGAGCCGTCACAGTATGGTTCAACGTAGTGCACTAAATGGGGTGTGGGTGGTTATAGTAAAAAACTGTTCACTACAGTATATGGGGAATAGAGTTTTGCCCAAAGTCTTCCCAGTCCCTGACCTATGACTTTCATGGCCCCGGTGTGTGTATGAAGCCTAAACTTTGTACTTTGAGGGGCCGTGAAATCTGAGGGGCCCCGAAACCTTAGTACTAAAAGGCCACAGTGTCTAAAGAGGTCTCTGACCCTTGGCTACACTATGTTTCTATAGGGCCACAGTATATGTGGGGCTCCTAGACTATGATCCTAAAAGGTTATAGTCAGTGCATGTGGGCCCCAGGTGCAAGATCATTCCAACGGCCCCACACCAATGTCTGCTTCTGGTACAGTTATTCATCCTGGGGTCTGGATTTCAGACCAGCTACCATTCCTACCCCAAGGCACAAAGCGAGCCACGTTACCCTCTCCTTCTCTCCTCTCCTCTCTTTCTTTCTTTCGTTCCTCCCTCCCTCTCCCTCTCTCTCTCTCTCTCACCCTCTAACTGTTGATTTTACCGCAGGGCTCCTCAACCCCTGGGTCCTTCTGGGACCGCAACCTGACCATACTCTCCTAAGCCCTTAACCCTCCTCCTCCCTCGTCTCCAGGGTTGAGTAGGTGGCGGGGGGAGACAGCCAGAGAGAGAGAGCCCCAAATCGCTTCAAGATGCTTGGGGAGAAGGACTGGGGAGGACTTGGGAAGCGGGAGTTTAAAAGTGGGGTAGAACAGCGCTTAGGAGAGTGTGGTCAGGTTGCGGTCCCAGAAGTATCCAGGGGTTGAAGAGCCCCGCTGTAAAATCAACAGTTGGAGGGAGGGAGAGAGAGGGAGAGAGAGAGTGTATTGTAACAAAGTAGGACAGGCAGGCTGGGCTGACTATATACGACTGAATATATATCCACACACACACACACACACACACACACACACACACACACACACACACACACACACACACACACACACACACACACACACACACACACACACACACACACACACACACACACACACACACACACACACACACAGCCTCGCTCCTACCTCCAAGAACTATTCACTCCTGTCAGGATATTGAAGTGTGTCATGCCAATTTCAGCCTCGATAGCTTGCCAGAATGTGTCTGTGCATTGCAGCAGCTGCGTGTCTACCTCCACCATGCACCAAACCCATTATATTTTCTTCCCCACCAGAGCAAAAGAGTTACTTTATATAAAAAAGCTCAAATATATTTTTAGGTACCTAATTCATTGGAGGTTAAGTGTTTTACGCTTCCATTTTCCTCTTGCCTGGAGGGCACAGAGACAGAAAACCTTTTCATAAACCCTCCCTGCCTGTACTCTACCTCGCTCTCTCTCTCCCTCTCTCGCATTCCTCTTTCCCAGTCTCTCTTTTCTCGCTCTCTCTCTCTCTCTCTCTGCATCTCCCCCCTTTCTCTCTATCTCCCTCCTCACTCCCTGTCTGTCTCTTCTCTCTCTCACCATCAAATCCCTCTGTTTCTCTCTCTCTGTTTCTCTCTCTCTTACTCTCTCTCTCCTCTCCCTCCTCCTCATCTCCTCCTCTCCTCCTCCTCCCTCTCTCTCCTCCCCCCTTGCTCTCCAACCCCCCCCCTCGTTCTCTGTGTGTTTGATGCTGACTCTTCTCTCCAGAGCCAATTTGATTGACAGCTGGCTGAGAGGCAGGGAGGCTCTCTGGTGACAGATAAGGACCTGGGCTCCATTACTCACTGGGCCCACTACACAGTCCCAAAGGTAACACACGCCCGATTGACAGACACACACGCGTGCACACAAGCACGAATACACGCACACGCACCCTCTTATTTGCATTAAAAAACGTATGAATCGAGGAACAACAGACAGGAGGCATGACCATTGAGTGTGTGTGAAGCGTGTGTGTGTGTGAGAGTGTGTGTACTATATGTGATTGTGTGAGAGAGCGCTTCGATTGTAAACCTGTGTATCCCAGCAGGGCGGTAAACACAACACAGCAACCCCCCCCCCCCCCATACACACGTTTAAATATACATGAAAAGATTCTACAAAGCCCAAATCATTATGTTAATGAGTTATGAAAGGGTCTAAAAATATCATTTTTTCCCCTCCTTTGTTTAGGAGAACTCAGTAGAGACTACTCATACAGAGACAATGTACTGCAGAGAGATTTGATAAATATATATACAGAGAGAGAGAGAGAAATAGATTCTCCCTCCCTCCTCCCTCAAATCTCCCTCTTTTCCCCCTCAGCCTCTTTTCCATTCCCCCTTCCATCTCTCGATTGTGTTCTCTCTCGTTCTCTCTCGTTCCCTCTAGTCTCCGGGGACAGATGTTTGCCTGATTCCCATTCATCCCTTTCAAACTGAGAGAAGAAGAAGTTCTCACCAACAGAACAGACCGACTGCTGACTTGTTGATTGACAGGGGAGAAGAGAGGCAGAGGGGAAATAGGGACGAAGAGAGAGAGAGAGAGAAACAGAGAGATACATAGACAGTCAGACCGAGAGAGAGAGAGAGAGAGACACACAGGAAGAGAAAGAAAGAAAGAGAAAGAAAGAAAGAAAGAAAGAGAAATGGAGAAGGCGGTAAGGAATAGATCGGTAAATACTGAGAGAAGGACAACAAAAGGAGACAGTGCAGGGCGGAGAGATGGAGTGGGTAATGTCCTGCTTAAGCCAGGTGTCTGTATCAGCGTGTCACAGGGGGAGAAGTGTGTGTGTGTGTGTGTGGAGGGGTGCAGGAAAAGGCAGACCCCCAGCAGAGGAGAGTGGCAGGTGAATAGAGGGAGAGAGAGAAAGGGAGAGTGAGTCGGGTGAAAGGGAGTGGAGAGAGAGGGTGCGAGAAGAGCGGTGAGAGAAGAATGGGAAGGAGAGCGAACGGAAGAAAAAAATGGGGAGAGTGAAATATAGAGAGGGAAAGGAGAGAGAGGTCCAGTACCAGGAAGGTGACAGAGAGAAGCCGTGAAAGGGAGAAACGAAGAGAGAGGGAAGGCTGAGGTGAGAGAGAGAGAGAGAGGTGGAGGGAGAGAGGTGGAGGGAGAGAGGTGGAGGGAGAGCGGTGGAGGGAGAGAGGCAAAGGTAAAGACGAAAAGAGGTGACAGCACTTGCCCAGAGAGAGCGAGAGAGAGAGAAGAAAAGAAAGAGGAGCTGTGAGATGGACAAAGGTTGAAAGTGAGAGTGGTGAGGAGAAAGGGAGGATGCAGGAGAGGAGAGGGCTATCGGGGGTCGACTGAAGGCATGAAATGGTCTTTTGTCATCCTTCTTCATCCTCCTTCAACTGAGAGGAAGACAAAGAGAGAGAGAGCGGCAAAGAAATGCATTTTCCAGCACCTCTTTCAGATGACAATGGCTACTTATCTCGCCATCAGTTAGTTCACTGGCCGAGAGAGAGAGGGAGAGAGAGCAGAGCGAGAGAGAGAGAGAGTGTAAAGAAATAATGAGTCGGAGAGTCCAGAACAGACTCGCTCCTCTCTCTCTCTCTCTCTCCATGATGAGGTCACCCTCGCTCTCCTATCTCCTCTTTGTGTTTAGGAAATAGACCTAAACAGCCATGATGCTTGGGCCAGGGTCCCTCCGTAAAGGTCAGGGGTTAGAGGTCAGGGGTCAGGGTTGAGTGCTGACAGTGTGTCCTGTCAGACAAAGAGCGTTAACGCCACTCTAACACCTTCATTCACTGACTCACACACACACACACACACACACACACACACACACACACACACACACACACACACACACACACACACACACACACACACACACACACACACACACACACACACACACACACACACACACATCACTCCAGACCCCAAACAAACTCCTCTCTGTCCACTTCTCCCTGTGACATTGTGAAGTCCAAACACAACGACCGTGTGACCCGTGTGCTGTTTCCAGCTCTGTAAACTGAAGCAGTGTTCTGTTAGGAAGCACCGTTCGTCATTAGTTCTCGGCATCCACACAGCATGCCCGTTAATGACCGCATCAATTAACACATCAACTCCAGTCCTAACTTACAGAGCACGCTAGTCCTCTCCACCCCGTCACACACACACGCCTGAAGTTCGTGTGTCTCGTTGTGAACTTTTCGTTTGCATTTTGTTGGTTTGTTGGTACTCCCCATGTGTATGTGAACGCTTACAATAGTGTGTGTCTGGTAGAACTTTGGTAGCGCAGTTTCCTCAGCCAATAAGCTCCAGCGGCAGAATGGCGAGGGAGAAGATCGTTCACACGCAGACGGGGATTTATTATTGCTTCAAAGCACGAAGCCTCTGAATAATTCAGAATATCCAATGGCAGAAAATTACTCAACACACACACACACACGTGGATGCTTCCGTGGCAACGGTAGATATTTAGTCATCCCACACACTCGCCTCAACAATCTGCCACTGGTGCATCACTAAATACCACCCTCACTCCTCATTCATCCTGACAGCCTGCTCGCCACATAATGACGTCCCCCCCTGCAACCAGGGCAGTAATCTCAGTCACTTGTCTGTCTATTATTATGTTCCCTGTCTTTTTCTCTCTCTCTCTCTCTCTCTCTCTCTCTCTCTCTCTCTCTCTCTCTCTCTCTCTCTCTCTCTCTCTCTCTCTCTCTCTCTCTCTCTCTCTCTCTCTCTCTCAAAAAAGCCTGAATGACCACCCTTATTACAAAAACCTGAGCAGGGCGAGAGTGGGGAGGGGGGAAGAGAGAGAGTGCGAGGGAGGGACGGAGGGAGAGGTGTTCTGACGTTAACGAGATTGCTTGTTAGGAAAAGAGGGACGGAGCGAGAGGGAGGGAGGGAGGTGGGGAATGAAGTGGCTGTAATTGGT
This sequence comes from Salvelinus namaycush, assembly GCF_016432855.1. Lineage (NCBI taxonomy): Eukaryota > Metazoa > Chordata > Actinopteri > Salmoniformes > Salmonidae > Salvelinus > Salvelinus namaycush. The sequence continues at coordinate 17,517,052 of NC_052312.1, forward strand.
CGGTTTTTGAAAGGGGGAAAGACAGAAAAGACAGAATTAGGTTTCTATCTGTGGCCTGTGTGTGTGTGTGTGTGTGTGTGTGTGTGTGTGTGTGTGTGTGTGTGTGTGTGTGTGTGTGTGTGTGTGTGTGTGTGTGTGTGTGTGCGTGTGCGTGTGCGTGTGCGAGTGCGCGTGTGTGGCCAGAGTTCCATGTTGGATTTCTAAGGGTTCTACTGGTCACACTCACCTGTCAATCAACAGGGCTATAGGGACAGGAGAGACCCACTGTCACCCTGCAGGCAGGCACACAAAGTCATACTACGTCTGAGAACAAAGACCTCTCAGTACATGATGGTGTTTGGCAATACATTGTCGTTTCTCAGTATGCACGTTTCTGTATGTGTGTGTGTGTGTGTAAAAATCGGTGTAATCCCTCTCTGTGGGACTCTCTCCCGTCTTCTCTTTGAACCAGAAGATATTCTGCCAACAACAGGAGACCGGGCTGCCAACCACAAACATACAGCTGTAACACACACACCAGACATGGGTTGGTGTGAGCTGGGCAGGTTGATTATAGTCTAGGTCTGGAGGACTGTTCAGGGATTAGGAAGAATGCCCATGGAGAGGTAGATGGGGGGGGCTGCACAAAGACGCACAGCCGGCGAAGTGACGTGGCGGAGGCGCTATGAAACGGTTAACGGCGTGGTTTACCGCAAGATGGATAATCTCTCCCTTTCTCTCCCCATCTCCATTGTGACATTGTGTCTCGGACTATGGAACAGCGGTGTAGCGGATTGAATGGGATTCTTCCCTTCTTTCTGGAAAGAAAATTAATATGATAAAACTCCCAATTCCTTTTCAGTCCTCCTTATCCCCCCTATCTCCCTCCATTTTCCTCATCCTTTATCGTTCCCTCGTTCACGGTGGATAAGAAGTGTTGGGGGCCAAGCTACAGAGAAGCGTCTAGTTGACCAAACTGAGTACTATCCCACTTGACCAGTTTGTGTGGTCCTGAAGGACTTGGGAGAGGGAGTGAGAAAAAAATAGCGTGTGTAAGTGAGGTGTATGGAGAGGTGTATGGAGAGGTGTATAGAGAGAGGTGTATAGAGAAAGGTGTATATAGAGGTGTATATAGAGAGGTGTATAGAGAGGTGTATAGAGAGG